>NC_086097.1:16964856-17264856 GCF_963921235.1 Mobula hypostoma
ACAATAGAACAGTTTTAACTAGCAGTTCCGTCATATATCTAAGTAGCCCACCCTGCCTCATTCTGCCAATTTATATTTATGACAATGGAATCTAATGTTTTATATCAGCCCTCGTCATGTCTGGGACAAGAATAGATTCAGCAGTCAAAAGCAATGAAACAAATAAATGCTAACCCAGCAAATGGCTGTTGGACTTAGACTATAAAACCATAACAGATAGGAGCAGAATTTGGCTATTCAGCCCATCGAGTTTGCTCTGCTATTTCTTGGCCAATTTTATTTTCTCTCTCAACTCCATTCTCCTGCTTTCTCCCTGTAACCTTTGAAGCCCTTACTAATCCAGAACCTATCAACCTCCTCTTTAAATATATCCAATAACTTAGCCCCCACAGCTGTCTGTAACAATGAATTCTACAGATTCACTATCCTCTTGCTAAAGAAGAAATCTCCTTCTCTGTTCTAAAGGAATGTGCCTCTATTCTGAGGCTCTGCTCTTTGGTCCTAGACTCCCCCATTGCTGGCTTCTCCAGGGGAAAGTCAGGTGTAGAAAATCACCCTTCTTATCATCATATCAAATTGTGGCCTCTGTCTGTCCACAAGCACTTACAGCACCTTGATCAGAGAGTAGTGCCTGTTAAATTTAGGGTTCTACTCATACGTGACCTTCAAAAATATTTATCTATGGGATGCAACTTGCTGGCATCAAGGTTGACAAAAGCACATTGATACACTTGATGTGCAAGCCCCATGCTCATACAGCACTGTGCAAAAGTCTTAGGCACGTATATATACACAAGGAACCTCAGACTTTTGCACAGTACTGTAGTCATTTTATGTTTTGCACTGTACTGCTGCTGCCAGAAACAAATTCCATGTCCTGATGAATGATTTCAGCTCGAACTGCTGAGCTCCTCCAACACATTGTGTGTTTTGCTCCATGACATACGTGAGTGATGATAAACCTGATTCTGATATGGGTCTATTGTGGACTGAGAGTGGGAAGGGAGGCAAGGAAGAGGGGAACTATGGTTGGGGAAGGGGTCCAGTTCGGCACCCTAGGTGTACGAAGCCTGAGAAAGGTGTGTTTCTCGCTGCGGAGTCCAGTGGCTGTTCCAGGGGCTAAGGAGCCGCATTTCCAAAGACGCCCAGTAAAAAGGGGTTTCAATGTGGGGATAAGATTTGTTGAACACCATGTAATTGCCCAAAAAATTGATTCAGTGGGTTTGTGTTTAAGCCTGTTTTAAACTATTGTCCGGGAAAGTGATTAAGACATGCGTTTATGGATGCTGCAGGGATTAAGTGTTGATGTGAATCAAAGGGATTGCCCGTAATGAATGCTTGTGTTCTGAGTGGAGTGGATATCTGCAGCCCAGATGAATTATTGATTAGGGTTTTAAGTAACGTTGAACTATTGAGGAAAGTTATGATCATGAAACGGCATTTTGACCGAGCGGTGGGCACAGATGTAGTTTCAGTTCAAACAGGAGACAAGAGTGGATCTGCATGTTACCATCGGGGTCCCGGGAGAGGCGGAGCCATGGGCTGTCCATACTCTCAGAGAAGAGGTGAGTGTAGGTGAAGGTGCTGAACTGGAAGTCGGCTTTCCTGTAGCTAAGGGCCGAGACTTTAAAGAAAAGTTGCTCTCATTTCTGCAGTGTGAGAGTAAGGAGCTGTCTGACGTGATAGGTCTACTGAGTCTTTCAGCGGTTGAATTAAATCCTGAGCTTGTTTTGGCTTTTACTTCGCTGGTTGATAAATGCAGAAGTGTATCTGCAGAGAGCCAAATTATTGTAGGCTGGGAGTGTTCCCTGGGGTCAAGCCCACGCCCGATGGGGAAGAAGAAAATGAGGCTTGGGCTGAGCAGTCATCACAGATAATGGATGAATGGCAGTGCTCAATAATATGAAAAAACAGACTTGTAGAGAGCTTAAAGGGGGCGGTGGCTGATATAGTGAGGTTCCTCAAGGCAGAAAATCCATTAGCCGCGCTCACTAATTATCTGCAAACTCTGGAAGATGCTTTTGGCACTGCTGGAACTGCAGCTGATCTAAGGATGAAGTTTAGCTACACATTCCGGGAGGAAGGAGAGAAGCTGTCTGCCTATATTTTCAGATTGGAGAAGTTGCTACACTGTTTGTGCCATAAAGGGGGCATTCAACTGTCTGAGAGAAAATGCTTGAGGATGGAGCAAGTTCTGAAGGGCGCGCTGTCACACGACGTGATTGCTCTACATATTTGAATGACCCACATGATGCATCCTGCTCTCTCTTCTACTGAGTTACTGAGGGAAGTTAGAGAAGAGGAAGATACAATGGAGGAATGGGAGGCTTCCGGCAGTAAGGTAAAATCCTCTGCAGTTATCTCTGTTGTTAAAGTGATCCCTGGTGCCACACAAGCAATGTTCTTGCAGGAGGTTGGGAAAGATATGATGGCCAAGGTATTTCAAATGATATTGCTTGGTGCTGCCACCAAACCTGACAAGATCGATAGGAAACTGGACCCACTGGTGGAATAAGGGCTGCCAGTGAGCGGGGTCCCTTGACCAGAGAAGTGACTGGTATTTTCTGTTACAACTGTGGAGAAGATGGACATTTCAAGCAGGAATGTTAAGGACTGAAAAGTCTTTGGAAAGGGTCCGGGATGTCTCTGACCGGGTACATGACATCCTGGTACGAGAGGGAAAGCAACCAGAAGTCGTGATACATGTTGGGACCAACGACATAGGCAGGAAGAGGGATGAGGTCCTGAAGTGTGAGTTTTGGGAATTAGGCAGAAGGTTGAAGAACAGGACCTCAAGGGTGACGTTCTCAGGATTGCTGCCAGTGCTACGTGATAGTGATGGTAAGAATTGGAGGAGATGGCAGTTGAATGCGTGGCTGAGGAGTTGGTGCAGGGGGCAGGGTTTTAGATTTTTGGTTCATTGGGATCTCTTTTGGGGAAGGTGGGACCTGTACAGATTGGATGGGTTGCACCTGAACTCGAGGGGGAGCAATATCCTTGCAGGTAGGTTTGCTAGCATGGTTTGGGAGGGTTTAAACTAATTTGCAAGGGGGATGGGACCCAGAGCGATAGAGCAGTGAAAGAAGTACATGGAGTAAAGCCAGATCTAACATACAGAGAGGCTTTGAGGAAAGAGAAGCAGAATAAACGGTGTAAAGACAGTAAGGTAGAAGGGCTGAAATGTGTGTACCTCAATGCAAGAATCATCAGGAACAAAGGTGATGAACTGAGAGCTTGGATACATACATGGAATTATAATGTAGTGGCCATTACAGAGACTTGACTGGCACCAGGGCAGGAATGGATTCTCAATATTCCTGGATTTCAGTGCTTTAAAAGGGATAGAGAGGGGGGAAAAGGGGAAGAGGGGTAGCATTTCTGGTCAGGGATACTATTACAGCTACAGAAAGGGTGGGTAATGTAGCAGGATCCTCTTTTGAGTCAGTATGGGTGGAAGTCAGGAACAGGAAGGGAGCAGTTACTCTATTGGGGGTATTCTATAGGCTCCCTGGTAGCAGCAGAGATACCAAGAGCAGATTGGGAGGCAGATTTTGGAAAGGTGTAAAAATAACAGGGTTGAAATCATGGGTGACTTTAACTTCCCTAATATTGATTGGCACCTGATTAGTTCCAATGGTTTAGATGGGGCAGAGTTTGTTAAGTGTGTCCAGGACAGATTCCTGTCACAGTATGGTGACAGGCCGACCAGGGGGAATGCCATACTAGATCTAGTACTAGGTAATGAACCGGGTCAGGTCACAGATCTCTCAGTGGGTGAGCATCTGGGGGACTGTGACCACCGCTCCTTGGCCTTTAGCATTATCATGGAACAGGATAGGATCAGAGAGGACAGGAAAATTTTTAATTGGGGAAGGGCAAATTATGAGGCTATAAGGCTAGAACTTGCAGGTGTGAATTGGGATGATGTTTTTGCAGCGAAATGTACTATGGACATGTGGTTGATGTTTAGAGATCTCTTGCAGGACGTTAGGGATAAATTTGTCCCGGTGAGGAAGATAAAGAATGGTAGGGTGAAGGAACCATGGGTGACAAGTGAAGTGGAAAATCTAGTCAGGTGGAAGAAGGCAGCATACATGAGGTTTAGGAAGCAAGGATCAGATGGGTCTATTGAGGAATATAGGGTAGCAAGGAGGGAGCTTAAGACGGGGCTGAGAAGAGCAAGAAGGGGGCATGAGAAGGCCTTAGCGAGTAGGGTAAAGGAAAACCCCAAGGCATTCTTCAATTATGTGAAGAAACATAGAAACATAGAAAATAGGTGCAGGAGTAGATCATTCGGCCCTTCGAGCCTGCACCGCCATTTATTATGATCATGGCTGATCATCCAACTCAGAACCCTGCACCAGCCTTCCCTCCATACCCCCGATCCCCGTAGCCACAAGGGCCATATCTAACTCCCTCTTAAATATAGCCAATGAACCAGCCTCAACTGTTTCCTGTGGCAGAGAATTCCACAGATTCACCACTCTCTGTGTGAAGAAGTTTTTCCTAATCTCAGTCCTAAAAGGCTTCCCCCTTATCCTCAAACTGTGACCCCTCGTTCTGGACTTCCCCAACATCGGGAACAATCTTCCTGCATCTAGCCTGTCCAATCGCTTTAGGATTTTATACGTTTCAATCAGATCCCCCCTCAATCTTCTAAATTCCAATGAGTACAAGCCTAGTTCATCCAGTCTTTCTTCATATGAAAGTCCTGCCATCCCAGGAATCAATCTGGTGAACCTTCTTTGTACTCCCTCTATGGCAAGGATGTCTTTCCTCAGATTAGGGGATCAAAACTGCAGACAATACGCCAGGTGTGGTCTCACCAAGGCCTTGTACAACTGCAGTAGTACCTCCCTGCTCCCGTACTCGAATCCTCTCGCTATAAATGCCAGCATACCATTCGCCTTTTTCACCGCCTGCTGTACCTGCATGCCCACTTTCAATGACTGGTGTATAATGACACCCAGGTCTCGGTGCACCTCCCCTTTTCCTAATCGGCCACCATTCAGATAATAATCTGTTTTCCTATTTTTGCCACCAAAGTGGATAACTTCACATTTATCCACATTAAATTGCATCTGCCATGAATTTGCCCACTCACCCAACCTATCCAAGTCACCCTGCATCCTCTTAGCATCCTCCTCACAGCTAACACTGCCGCCCAGCTTCGTGTCATCCGCAAACTTGGAGATGCTGCATTTAATTCCCTCATC
Source organism: Mobula hypostoma (assembly GCF_963921235.1). Lineage (NCBI taxonomy): Eukaryota > Metazoa > Chordata > Chondrichthyes > Myliobatiformes > Myliobatidae > Mobula > Mobula hypostoma. The sequence continues at coordinate 16,970,073 of NC_086097.1, forward strand.
CAAGTCATTAATATATATTGTAAACAACTGGGGTCCCAGCACTGAGCCTTGCGGTACCCCACTAGTCACTGCCTGCCATTCTGAAAAGGTCCCGTTTATTCCCACTCTTTGCTTCCTGTCTGCTAACCAATTCTCTATCCACATCAGTACCTTACCCCCAATACCGTGTGCTTTAAGTTTGCACACTAATCTCCTGTGTGGGACCTTGTCAAAAGCCTTTTGAAAATCCAAATATACCACATCCACTGGTTCTCCCCTATCCACTCTACTAGTTACATCCTCAAAAGATTCTATGAGATTCGTCAGACATGATTTTCCTTTCACAAATCCATGCTGACTTTGTCCGATGATGTCACTGCTTTCCAAAGGTGCTGTTATCACATCCTTGATAACTGACTCCAGCAGTATCCCCACCACCAACGTTAGGCTAACCGGTCTATAATTCCCTGGTTTCTCTCTCCCTCCTTTTTTAAAAAGTGGGGTTACATTAGCCACCCTCCAATCCTCAGGAACTAGTCCAGAATCTAACGAGTTTTGAAAAATTATCGCTAATGCATCCACTATTTCTTGGGCTACTTCCTTAAGCACTCTGGGATGCAGACCATCTGGCCCTGGGGATTTATATGCCTTTAATCCCTTCAATTTACCTAACACCACTTCCCTACTAACATGTATTTCGCTCAGTTCCTCCATCTCACTGGACCCTCTGTCCCCTACTATTTCTGGAAGATTATTTATGTCCTCCTTAGTGAAGACAGAACCAAAGTAATTATTCAATTGGTCTGCCATGTCCTTGCTCCCCATAATCAATTCACCTGTTTCTGTCTGTAGGGGACCTACATTTGTCTTAACCAATCTTTTCCTTTTTACATATCTATAAAAGCTTTTACAGTCAGTTTTTATGTTCCCTGCCAGTTTTCTCTCATAATCTTTTTTCCCCTTCCTAATTAAGCCCTTTGTCCTCCTCTGCTGAACTCTGAATTTCTCCCAGTCCTCAGGTGAGCCACTTTCTCTGGCTAATTTATATGCTTCTTCTTTGGAATTGATACTATCCCTAATTTCCCTTGTCAGCCACGGGTGCACTACCTTCCTTGATTTATTCTTTTGCCAAACTGGGATGAACAATTGTTGTAGTTCATCCATGCAACCTTTAAATGCTTGCCATTGCATATCCACCGTCAACCCTTTAAGTGTCATTTGCCAGTCTATCTTAGCTAATTCACGTCTCATACCTTCAAAGTTACCCCTCTTTAAGTTCAGAACCTTTGTTTCTGAATTAACTATGTCACTCTCCATCTTAATGAAGAATTCCACCATATTATGGTCACTCTTACCCAAGGGGCCTCTCACGACAAGATTGCTAATTAACCCTTCCTCATTGCTCAAAACCCAGTCTAGAATAGCCTGCTCTCTAGTAGGTTCCTCGACATGTTGGTTCAAAAAACCATCCTGCATACATTCCAAGAAATCCTCTTCCTCAGCACCTTTGCCAATTTGGTTCACCCAATCTACATGTAGATTGAAGTCACCCATTATAACTGCTGTTCCTTTATTGCACCCATTATAACTGCTGTTCCTTTATTGCAGAACAAAAGGATGATAGGAGTGAAGGTAGAACCGATTAGAGATAAGGGTGGGAAGATGTCCCTGGAGGCTGTGGAAGTGAGCGAGGTCCTCAATGAATACTTCTCTTCGGTATTCACCAATGAGAGGGAACTTGATGACGATGAGGACAATATGAGAGAGGTTGATGTTCTGGAGCATGTTGATATTAAGGGAGAGGAGGTATTGGAGTTGTTAAAATACATTAGTATGGATAAGTCCCCAGGGCCTGATGGAATATTCCCCAGGCTGCTCCACAAGGCGAGGGAAGAGATTGTTGAGCCTCTGGCTAGGATCTTTATGTCCTCATTGTCCACGGGAATGGTACCGGAGGGTTCGAGGGAGGCGAGTGTTGTCCCCTTGTTCAAAAAAGGTAGTAGGGATAGTCCGGGTAATTATAGATCAGTGAACCTTACGTCTGTGGTGGGAAAGCTGTTGGAAAAGATTCTTAGAGATAGGATCTCTGGGCATTTAGAGAAACATGGTCTGATCAGGGACAGTCAGCATGGCATTGTGAAGGGCAGATTGTGTCTAACAAGCCTGATAGAGTTCTTTGAGGAGGTGACCACGCATATAGATGAGGGTAGTGTAGTAGATGTGATCTACATGGATTTTAGTAAGGCATTTGGCAAGGTTTCACATGGTAGGCTTATTCAAAAAGTCAGAAGGCAAGGGATCCAGAGAAGATTGGCCAGGTGGATTCAGAATTGGCTTGCCTGCAGAAGGCAGAGGGTCATGGTGGAGGGAGTACATTTGGATTGGAGGGTTGTGACTAGTTGTGTCCCATAAAGATCTGTTCTGGGACCTCTACTTTTCGTGATTTTTATTAACGACCTGGATGTGGGTGTAGAAGGGTAGGTTGGCAAGTTTGCAGACGACGCAAAGGTTGGTGGTGTTGTAAATCGTGTAGAGGATTGTCAAAGGTTGCAGAGAGACATTGATAAGATGCAGAAATGGGCTGCAAAGTGGCAGGTGGAGTTCAACCCGGAGAAGTGTGAGGTGGTACACTTTGGAAGGACAAACTCCAAGGCAGAGTACAAAGTAAATGGCAGGATACTTGGTAGTGTGGAGGAGCAGAATGATCTAGGGGTACATGTCCACAGATCCCTGAAAGATCCCTAAGAGTTAAGAAAGCTTATGGGGTGTTAGCTTTCATAAGTCGAGGGATAGAGCTTAAGAGTCACGAGGTAATGATGCAGCTCTGTAAAACTCTGGTTAGGCCACACTTGGAGTACTGTGTCCAGTTCTTGTCACTTCACTATAGGAAGGATGCGGAAGCATTGAAAAGGGTACAGAGGAGATTTACCAGGATGCTGCCTGGTTTAGAGAGTATGGATTAAGATCAGAGATTAAGGGAGCTAAGGCTTTACTCTCTGGAGAGAAGGAGGATGAGAGGAGACATGATAGAGGTGTACAAGATAATAAGAGGAATAGATAGAGTGGATAGCCAGAGCCTCTTCCCCAGGGCACTACTGCTCAATACAAGAGGACATGGCTTTAAGGTAAGGGGTGGGAAGTTCAAGGGGGATATTAGAGGAAGGTTTTTCACTCACAGAGTGGTTGGTGCGTGGAATGCACTGCCTGATTCAGTGGTGGAGGCAGATACACTAGTGAAGTTTAAGAGACTACCAGACAGGTGTATGGAGGAATTTAAAGTGGGGGGGGGGGGTTCTATGGGAGGCAGGGTTTGAGGGTCGGCACAACATTGTGGGCTGAAGGGTCTGTACTGTGCTATACTATTCTAAATCAGCCATTAATCAAACAGAGAAGAAAAGAGGTAAAACTACAGAGGGACCCAGAAAAGGAACAGGCTGACGTTTCAGAGAGGATATGTTCCTATCAGTGAGTGAAGGGAAATACTAAAGTACTAAACATTATTCCTGAAGGTTTAGTGGGACTGAGCTCTGCTGTACCCATATGGATTGAAAGTGTTTATGCTGAAGCCATATTTGACACAGGTTCTCAAGTTACTTTGCTTTATGCATCCTTTTACAACTGGTATTTGACACATTTACCATAGATGCTACTCAGTGCCCTTGAGATTCAGGGGCTTCGTACTGATGAGTACTATGAGTATGGTTACTTGTTGCAGCTGGACTTTTTGGTAGCAGCTGTTGGAGTAACTGAGACTATTGACACATCAGTGTTGGTCTGCCTGGATCCGATTGAAAAGAGTGGAGCTTCCATTCTCGTGGGAGCACAAGACTGCCATTGTGGGAAGGCTCCTGGGAACATGCAAGATGAGAATTAGAGAGAACTTTTTGAAAACCTTGTCCATTCACCCTGTGTTCAGAGTTGCTTTTGAGAAGGTCCAAGTTTCTCCTAAGCAGGAAGATGAGCAGAATTGTGTGGTGCACCCAGTCTAAGCCTGTCATGTTACGTTCTGGAGGGACAGGAACCACTGAATTTGCTGGAGTGTCAGAGGAATGGAAAAGAAGATTAACTGAGAAGATGTTGGGACACCTGGATGCATTTTCTACTGATGAGGCTAATATTGGTTATTTCAGGAGTGCATGCCACACTATCAGAGTGACTGAGGACACCCTTTTCCAAGAGAGGTCTTACTGGTTAGTACAAGCCAGGGTTGAGGATATATGGCTGCACAGGCTTAAAATGACGGAAGTTAAATATGGTCATGGACAAGGGGACCTGAGCCGCCAGAAGACACAAGTGATAGACGGAGAGGCACCTTCTAGTAGGCAGGAGGGGTCATAAGTGGATGTTGAAGGTGGAGGAGCTGAAAATGGGATAAGGAGGTCACAAAGAGTCAGGACACCCCCAGATAGGCTGGCCAATGACACACCTGGGAAACAGAGTGTTGTCTCTAGTGAGATATATCACTATCATTTACAAATGGAATGGAGGTCTTGATATCACAAAATTCCTTTGAAAACTGTATTATTAATGATGGGTTGATAAATTTCAAAGTCATGAGGACATGACTATTTTTGGTGGGCGGGGGGAGAGTGTAACACCCATGTTAAGGTTTTTACTGCTATGCTGTCGGTATTTCATTTTAGCAGTCCTGTAAGAGGAGTCTGTTTGGGTTTGAGCTGAGACAAAAGGCTTTGTTGTTCAACTTCGGAATGTGGTGTCAGCCAATCAGGATGGTGGAGCTGGGAGAAGGTTCTAGAGGACGCTGGGCAGATGGGTTTTGTGAGGGATACTGGTGGGGGTTGGGGTCTCTTTTGGCGGCAGCTGGGAGAAGACAGGAGGGAAGGTGGCTGAGGATGCTGTCCCTGTTGCACAAGGTGCTTTGTGCAGATGAATGGCTTCAAGGAGGAAGGACCATTACTCCTGTGGGAGAGCCCATTTGTTTGAGATAGATTTCGAGTGACATTCGGAAGGCGATGTGTGCTTTCACACAGACTGAGGGTGGGGTCCAGCGCGTGAGTTACAACTTCAAAATGAGTTCCAACTTATGTACACATTTGACCATTTAATTATAATGGGCCCTTTTTGTTTTTTTCTTTTTTTTCATTAATAGCTCTTTGGTTACATTAAAATTCATAAATATACTTATTTTATAATTGTAAACAGTGCACGATTTGTTATTTCTTGCTGACGGGCGATTGCAGGGGAGCAGTAAATCACGCAGTACTCACACAAACCGGGATTTGGGTAGGCAAAACGGCCCAACCTCACGCGTTTGGCAGGACTGAAATCATATACACCCTCAACATAAGGAGCCTGCGAAAGGTCTGTTTCTTGTCTCAGAGTCCAGTGGCTGTTAGCAAGGGGCTAGTGAGTGGTGTTTCCAGACATGCCCAGTAAAGAGGGGTTTCAGTGGTATTTTCCTTGGGTGGTGGGGTGGAGATACGCCTCTACCAAAGGTGGTGTAAAGCTCTAGCCTACAGGTCATCCTTGAGCAAGGAAGAGCAGCTACTTGGCCCACTCCCAATCAGTGTCATCTGACGCCATGGGAGCGGGTGGTGGATGGTCGTATGAGCAGCTGGTACATACCACAAGTCCTGGTTATGTGGCCAGTGACGCCAGGCAGCCTATCTCTGAAGAGTATTGATAATGGCTGGGATCATTCGTCTTGTAGAGGGATTGCCCAGAAGAACGCAATGGGAAACCACTTCTGTGGAAAAATTTGCGGAGAACAATCATGGTTATGGAAAGATCAAAGTCATATGACAAGGTGCATAATGACCACGGCAATATTTTCTATTAAGTTTTGCTGAGATGTTTTGTTGTGAGCTCATTTCTGGTAGCTTCTCAATAAATGTTCAATACTTCTCCTGGGAAAGCTGTGTGTGAACCCTTCAAATCAACACAGAGCTATCAGATAGATTTCCTGTTCCAGGTGAAACCATAACATGCACTTTCATAGTGCCTTTAACTTAATAGAGCATCATTTTCATGTTTACAAAGTAAATTGACATGAGTCATCACTTATTCAGCCCATGGAAATTCTCTGGTCACTGAAGTGGTTTTCAGGATATCGAGGGAGAAGAGCAGAGAGTTTAGATGAGGGAATTGTAGAGCTTAGGGCATTAAAAACAGGGTCAGTAGTAATGGAAAGATATGAGCTGGAAATGTATCAGAGGCCAGAATTGGAGGAACGTCAAGTTCCTGGTGGATTGCCAGGCTGGAGGAGATTCCACAGATAAGGACGGGTGGGGAACATGGACACGGAGATGGAAATGTTTCATTTGAGGCTTAACTGGACCAGGAGCCAATGTGAGTGGTTGAGGGGTGTGGAGTGGGGTGGATGTTGGATAACATGCCAGAATGTAGAGAGTAGAGATTTGGATGAACCCAAGTTTATGAAAAGTGAAAGACAGGCGACCAGCCAGGAGACTATTGGAATATTTCTTAATTGCAACACCCTTACCATCTTATATAGCTTAGAGTTAAAGATTTAAGTAGAATAAGAAGGAAACTGCTGCAATCAGGTTTCTACATAGCATGCTGTTAGATTGCTGCTTCTCCTCTGTGTATACTGATTTCCATTATCCACAGGAAGGTGCTGTCTGTGCAACTGGGGGACAATACCATTCAATAACTGGCATACCTGTACTCCTTAAGAAACTGCAACACCACCACCAACTCATGGGAACGTCAGGACAGTGACCAACTAAAATGGGGAAAGGTGCTGCTGGGAATACATGGAGGATCAATCTAAGTGGCAGAAGGAGTGCATTCCACCCACACAACCGCAGGAGCAACCATTTGCCAGAGCTTGCAAATTCCACATTGGTCCCAATCAGCTACCTCCAAACTGAAGTGGAAAGAAACCAAGTCAGCTTTGACCTCAAGTGAATGTCTAAGAAACTGTCGGTGCATTTCCCAAACGGTATGGTAAAAGACTGATTGCTTTATGTTCGATAATTCATTCTGAAGTCAGAGCAAGCGACTAGAAAGGGGAAGGAGGCCTGAAATAATGGATCATTACCTATTTGAATTTTGAAATCTAAGATTTGATGCTCTTGGGATTGTTGTGTTCAGAATCAGAATCCGAATCATGTTCAATATCACTGGTATATGTCACGAAATTTGTTGTTATGAGGCAGCGGTACATTTTAATACAATTAAGTAAGTAGTGCAAAAAGAGAGAAAAAAGTAGTGAGGTAGTGTTCATGGGTTTAATGTCTGTTTTGAAATTGAATGGTAGAGGGGAAGAAGCTATTCCTGAATTGTTGAGTGTGTGTCTTCAGGCTCCTGTACCTCCTCTCTGATGGTGCAAATGAGTAAAGGGCATGTCCAGGGGGATTGGGGTCCTTAATCGATGCCACCTTTTTGAGGCATCGCTCCTTGAATATGTCCTGGATGCTTTGGAAGGTAGTGCCCATGACAGGGCAGCCTGAGTTCACAACTTTCTGTAGCTTACTTCGATCCAGTGCAGTGGACCTCCTAGAGCTACCCACCCAACCCCACCGCACATACCAGGCAGTGATGCAGCTAGCTAGAATGCTCTCCAGAGTACATCTGCTGACATTTGGAGGATCTTTGGTGACATACCAATTCTTCTCAAACTCCTAACAAAATGTAGCTGCTGCCATGCTTTCTTTGTAACTGCATCGATACAGTTGGTCCCATTATCAGAGACGTTGACACCCAGGAACTTGAAGTTGCTCATCCTTTCCATTTCTAATACCTCGATAAGGATGGTGTGTGTTACCTCATCTTACCCATTCTGAAGAGTTAGCGTTATCTGTCAGTCCTTAATAGTCCCCCCCCACCATTATTCTATGCCAGCCATTGGTTAACAAGCTAGTAATGTGAGATATTAACCAATGAACTTGACCCTCAATCATGAGACCATAAGACCATAAGTCATAGGAGCAGAATTAGGCCATCTGGCCCATCAAGTCTGCTCTGCCATTCAATCATGGCTGAGCCAAAGATCTTCCGGCTCCCACGACACACCCGTCTGTCGGGACACCAACCTTCGATCTGCCCGTCTCCAGAACCCCGAGATCCTTGGCCTCCAAAGGTGAACCGATCTCTTAGGCCGCACCCTTGGCACGTCGGATAACTGCCAGTCGTGAAACCACGAGAGCAGGTCCCATTCCCGCAAAGACCCAAAGTCAGTGTCTAACTCCATTTCAGGGTCTTCAAAAGAACCTGAAAGGGGAAAATAGAGATATTAAAGATGGAAATAGAGCTGCTTCTGAAGATGCAAGCAAAGGAGTTGCTGTTTAGCACCATCTTGACTAAGCTCTGCCCTCTGTCAATTACTCGCTAGCTTGCTTTCATATTTCATCTTGTCCCTTCTAATGATTTTTATAGTTGCTCTCTGTAGGTTTCTAAAAACTTCCCAGACCTCTATCTTCCCACTAATTTTTGCTTTGTTGTGTGCTGTTTATTTTGCTTTTCCAATAGCTTTGACTTCCCTTGTCAGCCACGGTTGCATTATTTTACCATTTGAATATTTCTTCATTTTTGGAATATATACGTCCTACACCTTTCTCATTTTCCCCAGAAATGCATGCCATTGCTGCTCTGCTGACATCCCTGCCAGCAGCTCCTTCCAATTTACTTTGGCCAACTCCTCTCTCATACCACTGCAATTTCCCGTACTCCACTGAAATACTGCTACGTCAGACTTTACTCTCTCCCTATCAAATTTCAAGTTGAACGCAATCATATTGTGATCACTGGTTCCTAAGGGTTCTTTTACCTTAAGCTCCCTAATTGCCTCTGGTTCATTACATAACAGCTAATCCAGTATAGGGGATCCCCTAGTAGGCTCAATGACAAACTGCTCTAAAAAGCTATCTCTTAGGCATTCAACAAACTCACCCTCTTGAGATCTAGATAATGATGTTAGTGACCTCTTTCCTTTTAGTGTATCAGCAAACTGTTCTGAGGCCTCAGTCATGTCAATGTGTTCAAGCAACCTTAACATAGGCTATCTGAATTATATGGAATAAAATAGGCCATTTATTGGCTCCTGTTTGTGCCAGAACTAGCCAAAATTTCTCATTCCCCCGATCTTTCTGTGGCATTATAATTCCATCTTTTTAAAACTTACATCCATTTGTTATTGAATCAGCTTCCACCTATTTTATACCAACAGATTCCAGACAAACATTTGCTGTAAAAGTAAATGCTTCATTTCACATCCTACCTCCTCCCGACAACTTCTGTGCCATTTATACTAAATCTTTATCATTTGGTTAAACAGATTTCCACCCCATAAACTCAGTTTGGACAGGTAGTTAAAAGTTTTACCTTTGATTGATGTACAGCTATCACAACTGTTAGTCTTTTTCATTGCAAATTACCTTTCGCCAATATATCTTTAGGGCACGAACTATTCCTCCAACCAGTCCAAACCACAGTTGTTATGTTCAAGCTATCTAAATGAAGTACGGCATTGTCTGTGTGTCTCCAAGGTTTACTCAAAATTTAGTCAAAACAGAGGAAAATATTTCCCTTGGTGTTTCACTCTGCATTCACACGATATCAGACCCAAGCTACCCTCGCTGGTTCTTGACCCGAGGGTATCATGAATCTGCTTGACTCCAAAGACCCACTGAGATATTCAGTAAGACCAGCAGTCAGTCAGTTCTGCATTTAGGGTCCTGCTGCTCTATGACCTTCAAAAATATTTCCTTATGGGATGCAACTTGCTGGTATTGAGGTATCAATACAGCTTGACAAAGACTCATTGATACACTCCACTTGATGTGCAAGCCCCATGCTCGTATCTGGAGACCAAAGGAGAAATGAATTGGTATCATTTTCACTTGCTGGTATTTTCTATTAAGCTTTGCTTAGATTTGGTTGTGGGCTCACTGTGGCTTTTCTATAAATGTTTAAAACTTATCCTTCTTGTGGCTTCCGTATAAGTGGATAATGGAAGCATATGGACATTGTGTAGGCAGAAGAGGTGCGTTTAGTTTGCCATTTGATTACTAATTTAATTCATTTGGCACAACATTGCAGGCTTAAAGGCCTGTTCCTGTGCTGTACTGTTCTCTGTGCGTTGTTCAATACTTGTCCTTATTGTGTCTTCTCTGTAAATCTTCAATACTTGTCCTGCCACAACCCTTCAAGTGAATACAGATTAATTCATTTGATTTCCTTTCTCACCATCCAAGCCTTGAGCAAGCACTGTTTGCTATAATATGGTTTAAGATGGCACTGGTGAAGCACAACAATGACTTGCTGGTAGCAAACAAAACTATAATTTACTGTATTAATCACACTTTTTCTCAGATATGATCACTGCAATCAACAGCCTGTAACTTCCCTTTTGGAGTTCAGCTTTTGACCCACCTGAATGACCTGGCATTTTTGTGACATGAACTGAACTCGTGAAGGTACAGGATGGTTGCAACACTGCATGTACTGGCCAAATTAAGGTGCCGTAACCCAGGCATGTGAATGGGGAACGAGCCAATATTTAGCCATTGCTGCAGCGGATTTGAAGGCGATTCGCTGCGGCAGAACTGAGGCGAGGCGGGCGGGGGCAAGGTGGAATTGAAGCAGCAGGGCCCGGTCCTGAGAACGCATCAAAGCGATAGGGCTCGGTTCCGTGAGCGAGGATCGACCCCAGGTTTTGGATGATTTAAGCACTGGGCCAGGGTGAAAAGGTTAGGATATCGGGGCTGGAGGTGAGGGGCAGGCCCGTCTTCAGCTCGCTGCTCCACAAGTTTTATTCATCTCTGCACTGAACTGAAGCTGTGGCCTGCAACTAATGGGTTCCTGAATTGACTGCCGTGATGAATGGCTTCATGGCTGTGGACTCTCTTAACTTCAGCTGTTTGCTTACTTCTACTGTTTGCACAGTTCTTTTTTCTGCTCATTGGGTGTTTGACATTTTTTTTATATGGATTCTCTTGAGTTTCTTTGTTTTGCGGCTGCCTGTTAGGAGACAAATCTCAAGGTTGTATAAAGTATACATACTTCAATAACAAATGTACTGTGCTCCAGCAATTAATCAATTGATAAGATGTCTGTGCATTTAATTATTCTTATACTGTGAGGCCAGGAAATTATTTGCCCTGGACATTAAAGAGCTTTTCCATAGATTCTCCTTGCAGAATAAAATATATTAATTATATTATTTTTCCTATTTCCATGCATTAAAAAGATAATGAGTAATCAGAGAGAAGGCTTGTGATAACATGTTCCACAATGCAACTGTAATGCACCATTTTGACTGTTTAGAGATCTTTGTACAGGAGCAAATGGTACAACTGTTTTCTGAAAAATATCTGCACTACTTTTTTATGTTTTTTATTCAGAAATAATTTTTATGTAAAGCAAAATATAAAGACAGATGCAACTTCTAACAACTTTATTGTATGTTTCTCTAGTCACTTTTAATTTGTACAGCGAAAATCTGTTAACTTAGTATTAACTTGTTGTCGTTATAAAGATACCTCGACCTGCATTGTAAATCAGCAGACTCCGCATCCATTAGTCATCAGACTGTAATGTTGAATCAGAATCAGATTTATTATCACTGACTTATATGGTGTGAACTTTGATATTTAGCAGCAGCAGTAGAGTACAGATATAAAATTATTATAAATTACAAAAATAAATTATATTAAGAAAGAAATAATGAGGTCATGTTTATGGGCTCATGGACTATTTAGAAATCAGATGACAGAGGGGATAAAGCTGCTTCTGAATCACTGAGTGTGCGTCTTCAGGCTCCTGTACCTCATCCTGATGCTAGTCTTGAGAAGAAGGCAGTCCTGAAGACTGAGGGCCCTTAATGATGAATGCCGACTTATTCAGGCACTGCCCTTCAGCGTTGTCAACTGTTGGCTTATAAAATATATAATTGTGTGTTTAAGCTTGGTGCTCTGAAGTGACACTATTGATAAGCATTGTTGCCCAGCCATTAACTGCTCCAGGTTAAGGAATTCACTACAGAACTCTTATCAGTCCAACTCTTGCACTTTATTGTCACTACACAAACATCAACATAACTATGTTGACCCAGACCAACAACATAAATCACAAATTCTACAGTTCCTTCTGTACCGGTAGTCACTCAGATCATTTCTCCAATTTGTAATATTGATATGGGGATCTCCCATTGGCCAGACATTTGATCCTTCTTCTCCCAGCCCCTGGTATGGGGGGCTTCCTTGCAATGTTTAATTTCTGGAGTCCTCACCACTTTGCCTTTGAAGCCCTTTAATTTCATACTCTTTCCTTATCAATTCAAATGTTGCATTTCGATCTTATTGGCTCTGGCCTATCTGGCTAACATGTGTCAACTTCCCATTGGCTTTGATCCAAGCCAGCATAAATTTATTGCCCTTATACAAGTGGCAACTTGCAATTAATGTCTCTTTGTTCTGAATCAGCCAGCTACTCGGCTCGAGTTACTCCAGTCAGGCACAGAATCCCCTATTCATAAACCTGCATGTTTTATAGTAGCAAAAAACACCTCACAAATAAGCTCTTGTTTGGAAATAATCTGTTGAGTTCAGCAGATTATCAGGAGCATCACTGTGCCCACTTCAAACCACTCTGTAGAATTTTTCCTGAGCAAAAACAGTTCACAAGACAGCTCACAAAAACAGAGGTTCCAGAGCAGCTTCTCAAAATGGTAGACTCCATTCATTCATCTCATGGCAAGAACAAAAGCATCTGGTTTGTTTACTTCCACAGTCCTTGACCAATTTGCTTTTGATGTTTTCTTCCATATTTTAATTCCTTCATGTGGCAAGATTGAAACATTTTACTATCAAACATCTCATAGAAATTGGCACTGAATATCAATCCTCCAGCTAACTGTCTTCCAGCTCAGCCTTGCTCTGTTCAGTACTTAACCTACTGTCTAGACTCAGTCAACTTAGGTTACGCACATCAAAGTTGCTGGTGAACGCAGCATCTCTAGGAAGAGGGACAGTCGACCAGTTCAGGATAGATGTATTTCTGGAGATGTTGTCAGTAGATGGTGTTCCTCTAGCTATCATTGTCTATTCTTGCAAGGCATCTGACGGAAAGAACCTACAAGGGATTGCAAGGATTGATGACTCTATTCCACCCCACCCAGGGTATTTATCAGGAGTGCTTCATTTAGCATTGTCAACGATCCCTCCAATCTGTCAAACAATCTCTTTGACTCCCTACCATCAGGCAGAAGGCGCTAGAACAAAGACTTTTTGGATGGGAAACTACCTCCTCCCTCAGGCCGTGAGGCTACTTAATGCCCTGCAACCATCCTGCTATCATCACTTAAGAGGTGCTGGTAACGTTATACTATTTACCTTTTAACTTGTGTTATAAATACACCTTATTATTTGTTAATTTATTTGTGATAATATTGCTTTATGTGTTTATGAGTTATATGTCCTACTCAATTGTGATTATTCTTCACAGATGGTCAAATAGCCTTTATTCTTTTTTTCAATGCAATAAAGAAAGGGATTTAATGAAAATGAAAATAAGCACCACTGGAATATTTGAGATGTCTTTCTGCCAGCCACACACAGCAACATTTTTGAACAATTGGCAAGTGAACCCGCCTGTCTCCTGCTCTGCTTTCATGGCACTGCAAATGGACTTTGCATCAGCACTGGCAGACACTCTGACTGGACCTGTACACCAAACCTATCCAGAAATACCTCTCCCCCTGATTCTCAGACTGTGTTTCCTCAAAAGGGGTACTTTCCATCTCCTGCTCTGCACCATAACCTTATCCCTCAGCTCTTCTGACTCTAGTCCTTGTATCTTCTCACTCCCCCTATCTCAGCAACTTTGGATCCATACAGTGGTATTCTCTCCAGAACTTCTTTTTACCTCTAATATATTTGCCATCAAAAGCTTTCTTAAAACCTATCTCTTTGACAACACCTACCTTATTGTACCAATTAGTAGGTTAATTGGTCATCATCATAAATTGTCCTGTGATTAGGCAAGGATTAAATGGGTGGATTGCTGCTTGTTGGGCTGGAAGGCCCTGTTCCACAGTGTATCTCTAAATAAATAAATCCTCCCTGCATCAGTATGAAACATCGTGAAATGTTTTTTTTGTGACTTCAGTACAAAACCTAAAATACTTTTAAAACCAGATCACGTTGTGACTGTGTTTCGTTTGTCTGGTCACCCTTTCAGGCCTCCTGGTGCACCGATCTCCAGCTTTCACCCACGCACTAAAGCTCCTTACTGTCTCTGCCTCAGGTTAAACTTTATGGTCCACCCTCCACCTACTGAACAATACAGTCACTCAGAAGCTCAGCTGCTCAGTTTCCTTTGGAACCAATGATGCACAATCTTTGGCTCAGGGATAACGTAATAAGATAGCCCGCTTCTTGTTACAGCAACATGGAGCTGGCAATTATCAATCCAATATCATGGAAATGCTATAACTTTAATTTTGTTAGTTTAGTTTTAATCCACCACTTCAGTAACTGAGAGTGGTTGCTGTTGTTCACTTATTGAGAGTCATACAATGAAACAACTTAAGGTTCTCCAGTTCCCTTGATTGTGAAATGCAGAAACCTCTGATGCTGATAATCGGCTAGTCCACCATTAATAACATCATCTTTTCACATTAATAAACAATGGATAGAAGTGTCAGGTCACAGAACAAATGTGATGTTTATCCTCATGATGAATGGCTTGCCTGCGATTATCCTAAGTTCCAGATGGAGCCTCTTGCTCTGGGTGTTGGGCGGGGATGTTGAGGTGGCAGGGTCGTTGTGGTGAAGGTGAGGTTGGTGGAAGGATGGGAAGTTGCATCTTTGTTGAAGTACCAGTTTTTAATAGTTGCATGAAGTGGCTGACTGATTTTTGTATTCTGCAAACACAGAAAGTTGCAGGTGCTGGAAATCCACTCACCCACAAGATGCCAGGAACACACATTGATATGAACCTCCTTATGTTACATTGAAACCAACCATGGTCCAAAATTCTCTCCCTAAGCCTCTTCATTTTCTTACATTTCTTCATTCTTCTAACAACTCAATTCTTTGATCAAACTTTTGCTCATTTGCCCAAACACTTCTAACCATAAGTTAGCCGAGAATGATTTTTTTGAAGAATTTTCTTGTAAAATATCTTCGAGTGTTGTTGTCTTTTAACATGACCCTGTATGTGAGTTGGAAGGAGGACGTTCTGCCATTTGAGTCTATGTTACCTCACAGGACTGTGTCTTTTGTCCTGATTTATTTATTTAGAAATACAGTGCTGAGTAGACCCTTCCAGACCTTTGAGCCACTCCACCCAGCAACCGCTGACAACTCTGATTTAACCCTAACCTAACCACGGGACAATTTACAATGACCAATTAACCACCCGGTACAACTTTGGACTGTGGGAGGACACCGGAGAACCCAGAAAAAAACCCATCCATTCCACGGGGAGGATGTACAGATAATCCTTACAGAAGATGACCAGGATTGAACTCCAAATTCTGACACCCCAAGATGTAATATCGTTACGCTAATCACTACGCTACCGTGCTGTAGGTTTATGGAGTTGTAACCCCAGGTTCAGTGGGCTGCATTAGACTAGGGAAAGACACTCTCCGGTCCACAAAACTTGTGAAATCTCATTTGTGTGGCTACTGCGGGATGTGTCCCCTGTAACAAATCAGTACCACAAAATAACAAACAGTATACCATTTGCAATCAAACGATTTAGCTTTATAATTCTTAATTTCACTAGAGGGTTAGTAAAAAAAAACAAAAAGAAAAGAGCCCATTTTAATGAAGCAGTCAAATGCGCACGTTGGAGCTCACGACTTTCCCGTCCGTTCATTCTCCATCGATTTCCCCCGGGCGTCGTCGACTCCTGACCCCATTCCACGTCCGCTCAGTCTTGCTGTCTACGACCTCTCTATTCTGGCACCTTCTTTCTCCATCTTCCGCCGAACAAAAGCCCCGGAATACCTTCTCTCAGACACAAAAGAAAGAAGCAACACGCCTCTTGTTGGATGGCACACATTCCAAAGCCCTGTTATCTCCAGTCATAAGCTAAACACACTGCTGCTGCAGAGGAATCATTACTTTAGAAGTGAACCCTTTTCCAGGGCGTTACACACTTCCCCACACTAAATTTAGTCATGTCCTCATGACATTGAGATAATTCGCCAACCCTTCCTACAAAGCACAAAGTCCAACCCAGGTGTAAAAGACAGTGATGTAGCTCCCCAAAGTGGTAGGGTCCACTCTCTGTTCCCCCGGTGTTACATTGGCCAGCCTTTCCGGTGGTCTCCTGATTCTGTGAGACCTCATACCCCCTCACCTACCTCTGCATGTTCCAACACTACTGGAGATACTTCTGGTCTACCTGGCAAGGCCTCCCCCGACCTATCGCTCATGCCTACCTACACATCTGACCCTTCTGTCCCTTGGCTAAGCCCCGCTTCATCCCTTACAGGGTCCCGCTGCAACCCAGTCTATCCACTGATAGCCCCCACGCCTCCACCCTTGATTTCACCTGATTCAGTGTGAGGTTTGGGAGTCTCTTCCTCAATCAGTGGGGAGTTAGCAAAAGACAGCAGATACCACACCTCCATGTCCTCATCCTTGGAATCCGTGGTGGGGCCCAGCCTAATCTCTCCTGTTATTGGTCCTGCAGTCGCCCCGCATTGCCGTGGAGTCCTCTTACTAGGTGTAGGCTCCAGGCCAGGCTCTGGGTCAACCAGCACCTCGTGTCCCAGAGGCAGAAGGTGGTTCCAATGGAGAATCTTGACAGGTCCATTCCCATCCTCTGGTTTCACCCAGAAAACTGGTACATTTGGCATCTCACTCTCCACCGCATAGGGCGTAGCTGCCCAGCGGTCAACCATCTTGTGCTTCCCAGGTAGTCCCAAATTCCTTATAAGGACTCGGTCTCCCAGCAGGAGTTGGGAGAACCTCACCTTTTGAGCATACCTCCTCTTATTTCCTTTCGCAGCCGCGACCCCAGCTAATTCATAAGCCTTTTCTCAGCTCCGTTCTCATATCAGACACATACTTCAGATAAGTCTTCGGTGATAAGTCGCCCTTATCAGTCCCAAAACAACATTCAATGGGCAACCTTGACTCGTGCCCAAACATCAGATAGCATGGTGAGTACCTGGTAGCTTCATGTCAGATATAGTTGTAACTGTGGACCAGATGTCCAATATGTTGACTCCGCCTGCTCCTCTTGCTGATCTCCAAGGTCCTGAGCATGTCTAGCAAGGTCTGATTAAACCTCTCAGGCTGGGGATCAACTTGAGGATTATAGGGAGTGGTCCTCGACTTCTCAACTCCAAGCATGCCCAGTAAATCATGGATGAACCTGCTCTCGGAGTCCTGTCCCTGATCACTGTGTATCAGGCTGGGGAGGCCATAATAAATGAAATACTTCCCCATAACACTTTGGCCACTGTGGACACCCTCTGGTCCTTGGTAGGGAAAGCCTGTGCATATCTGGTGTAGTGATCCGTGATGACTAAAACATTCGCCATGCTGCTGGCATCGGGTTCTATTGACTCTCACCATCCTCTGAGTGAAGAAGTTCCCCCTCATTTTCCCCTTAAACAGTTCATCTTTTACTCTTAACTCATGACCTCTAATTCTAGAGTCATCCATCACCAGTGGAAAATGCCTGCTTGCATTTACCCTATCTATCTATCATCATCATCATCAGGTGCCATGCCCAGTCTGAGCTTTGACTGCCATGGCCCACACACTCCTGTTTCGGGCCAAGTGGATCAATTCATTGGTATTCATTTCCAGTTCTCTGGCTGCTGTCTCCAGCATCATTTGTCTTTGCCTTCCTTTTCTTTCTTCCCTTCAATCTTTCCCATAATTACCATGCATTCTAACTCCTCTTTCCTAATCACATGTCCAATGAAGTTACGTTGCCTTTTCATTATTTCTCTTTTTGTGTTTCCTCTGTTCATGACATCCTCATTAGATAGTCGTTTCGTCCATGATATTCTTTGCATCCTCCTCAAAAACCACATCTCTGCTGTTTCAACCCTCTCTATACCCCTCATGAAAAGGTAACTAGTAAGGTAATATGTTGTAAGATAGATAGATAGATACTTTATTGATTCTAAAAGGGATTACAGTGTCACAGCAGCATTACAAGTGCACAGATATACATATATACAAATATGAGCAAAGAAGTATGAAAAAATAAAAAATAAGTTACCTCAAACATGCTATCAGGGGCGGGGTCATCACTTCCCCGTCTACAGGTTGACTCATTATAGACCCTAGTGGCTGAGGGTAAGAATGACCTCATATAGTGCTTTGGAGCAGCACAGCTGTCTTAGCCTATTACTAGACGTGCTCTTCTGTTTAGCCAAGGAAGCATGCAGAGGGCGAGCAACATTTTCCAGAATTGCCAGGTTTTCCTGTAGGGTTCTTTGTTCTACCACAGCCTCCAGTGGGTCCGGTTTGACTCTTATAACAGAGCCAGCCTTTCTAATCAGTTTATTGAGCCTCTTGACATCACCCATGTTGATGCCATTGCCCCAGCACACCACCATATAGAAGATTGTACCGGTAACAACAAACTCCTAGAACATGTGAAGGAGAGGCCTGCATACTCCAAAGGACCTCAGTCTCCTCAGGAGGTAGAGGTGATTCTGGCCCTTCTTGTACACAGTCTCTGTGTTGGTGCTCCACTCAAGTATGTTATCCAGGTGCATCCCCAGGTACTTGTAGGTCCTCACCACGTCCACGACCTCATCACATCCACGACCTCTCCACAATTGTAACAGACGTTGACCCAGTGTTCTATCTAAAGCCCGAGGTATACAGGATAAACAGGAAGAGAGCCAATATAGTCCACTATGGGGCCCCAGTGCTGCTTATAGCCATGTCTGACACACAGCTCTGAAGCTGCATAAACTGTGGTCTGCCAGTCAGGTAGTCCATTATCCAGGATACAATGGAAATGCCAACCTGCTTTGGGGAGGGGCTTTTCCCCCAGCAATAAGGGCTTTATGGTATTGAAAAAAACATGATTCTCACAGTGCTGCCCTGTTTAAAAAGTCCATGGTTAGGGTGAGATGCATCCTTGGTAATGCTTTTTGCCCTGCCCCGGCAACGTTTATGGTAGATGTTCTCAATGGTGGGCAATTGTTGCTGATAATCCCCTGGGCAGTTTTCACCACACGCTAGAGTGCTTTGTGGTCCGATATGGGACAATTGCCATACCAGATGCAGTTGGTGAGTATGCTGTCTATGGCACAGTGGTAAAAGTCCGTCAGTATCCTGGGACACAGGTGAGCTTTCTCGATGCTCCGCAGGATATAAAGACACTGTTGTGCCTTTTTGATCGAGATGGCGTAGTTCAGCGACCAGGTGAGATCCTCGGAAATGTGGACACCAAGGAATTTGAAGCTTGATGCACGCTCCATTACAACTCCTAGCATGCCTGAGGTCCACAATGATCTCCTTGGTCTTCTGGGTGTTAAGGTCCAGGTTGTTGTCGGCACACCATGTGGCTAGGTGCTGGACCCCGTCCCTGTACGCCATCTCATCATCCCCTCTGATCAGGCCAACCACCGTGGTGTCGTCTGCGAACTTGATTATGGAGTTAGAACCATGTACGGGAACACAGTCATAGGTGAAAAGGGAGTACAGAAGAGGGCTCAACACTCAGCCTGGAGGCACGCTGGTGTTCAGGGTGAGAGTGGAGGTTGTCTAACTTAACTGATTATCCAAATGGGAGTAGGCTCTGTTCGACAGGTAGATGACAGCATCATTGACTCCAGTGTGCTCCTGGTAAGCAAGCTGCAGGGGATTGAGGGCTGATCTAACTGGTGATCGGAGGTGAGTCAGGACCAGTCCTCTAGGACCTTCATGATGCACGAGGTCAGGGCCACTGGACGGTAGTCATTCAGGACTTCTGGTTGGCCCTTCTTGGGTACTGGGACCTCATTATGATGTTTTCCACACAGTCGGGATCCTTTCCAGGCTGAGATTTGGATTGAAAATGCGCTGGAGAACAGGACCTTGGGGTTCACACCATCCGGTCCCAATGCTTTTCTGTGACTGGGTTTCCCCAGAGCCCTCTCACCTGCTCAGTAGTGAAGGTGAGTTCACGATGACTGGGGAATTGGTGGAAGGTGGGTCTCCCCAGTTTGGTTTCAGGTCTCTGCAAAGAGTCCAACCCATAGTTCACGGATAACACCTGCCACCATTTGTTTTTCTGTCTCTCATCTCCTTGTTAACCCAATTGGCAGTTCTCCATCTTACTGAGGAGATTGTGATAAACAGGGGAGAGCAAAGTTTTCAATTGAATTGAGTTTGTCTTTTTCTGAGGCATTAGTCTGGGAATAGTGTGGGATGGAGGAAGGTTTACAGACGGTGGTTTCAATTTTCTGAAAGCAATAACAAACACTGCTGTTTATAATGGGGACCCTATACGAGATAAGCTATTAATAGAATTATACTTCAGAGGTTCTGAGTGTCTGATGAGTGATTGAAAGCATATTGCCTGCTGTATAAATTCTCAATGTCTTAGTGTTCACTGTCATTAACTATTGCTATTTATCTGCCATTTCTCAAACTTATTAATGTCTTCTTTGTTGTACGGACTATTTTTAGATTGAGATGGCAGATTTGCCTCCAGAACTGAATAGGATTTGAATTTAGAGACGGACAGCAGAGTAATGCTTTTTAATAACTCAAAGGTGTATATGTAGTTAATTATCTGATGCATTCAACAGGAAATTTGCCTTAGATTCAACTCCTTTACCAGGGAAAATGCTTTGCAATGAAGAGTGGTAGAGAAGTAATTTCATTAGCTGACACACAGCTCCTGTGGGCTCAACAACAAAGAGAGAAAAACATGTAATGACCAGACTCTGTTGGCTTTCAGTCTCCATTATAAGACATAGGAGCAGAATTAGGCCATTCAGCCCATCATTTCTTGTCTGTCATTTAATCATATCTGATCTACTTTCCCTCTCAACCCCATTCTCCTGAATTCCCCCTTTTGATGGCTTTATTAATCAAGAACCTATCAATCTCTGCTCTAAATATACCCAAAGACTTGGCCTCCGCAGCTGTCTATGGCACTGAATTCCACAGGTTCACCTCCCTCTGGATAATGAAATTTCTCCTCATCTCTGATCTAAAGTGATGTCCTTCTATTTTGAGGCCGTGCCCTCTGGTCCCAGACACTCCAACTTTTGGAAATATCCTCTCCACATCCACTCTATCTAGGATGTAAAAGAGCAGCATCCACATTCAATGATCCTCACTACCCAGTCATGCTCTGCTTTTGCTGCTGCCATCAGGTAGAAGGTGGAGGAGCCTCAGGACTCATTCCAACAGGTTCAAGAACAGGTTACTACCCCTCAACCATCAGGTTCTTGGACAAAAGAGGATAACATTCTATTTCTGGTGTTCCCACAACCAATGGCCTTACTTTCAGGACTCTTTATCTTGTTATTTCATGCTCTCATTATTTATTACTATTTATTTATATTTGCATTTGCACAGTTTTTTTTATTGATTCTGTTTACAGTTACTGCTCTATAGATTTGCTAAGTATGCCCGCAAGAAAAAGAATCTCAGGGCTGTATGTGGTGACATATATGTACTCTGATAATAAATTTTACTTTGAACTTTTGACCATAAGATATAGGAGCAGAATTAGGCCATTTGGCCCATTGGGTCTACTCCACTATTTCATCATGGCTGATCAATTTTTCCATTCCTGCCTTCCTCTCATATCCCTTCATGCCCTGACCAAACAAGAATCTATCAACCTCTGCCTTAAATATCCTTAAAGACTTGGCCTCCACAGCTGCCTGCGGCAAAGAATTCCACAGATTCACCACTCTCTGGCTAAGGAAATTCTTTCTCATCTCTGTTCTAAAAAGATGCCCCTCTATTTTGAGGTTGGATGTCCAGTCCTTATATACTTCCACCCCCCATCAGGAAGGTCTCAAAGTTCTACGCTTCTTTTTGGATTCCAGACCTAATCAGTTCCCCTCTACCACCACTCTGCTCCGTCTAGCGGAATTAGTCCTTACTCTTAATAATTTCTGCTTTGGCTCCTCCCACTTCCTCCAAGCTAAAGGTGTAGCTATGGGCACCCGTATGGGTCCTAGCTATGCCTGCCTTTTTGTTGGGTTTGTGGAACAATCTATGTTCCGTGCCTATTCTGGTATCTGTCCCCCACTTTCCTTCGCTACATCGATGACTGCATTGGCGCTGCTTCCTGCACGCATGCAGAACTCGTTGACTTTATTAACTTTGCCTCCAACTTTCACCCTGCCCTCAAGTTTACCTGGTCCATTTCCGACACCTCCCTCCCCTTTCTAGATCTTTCTGTCTCTGTCTCTGGAGACAGCTTATCCACTGATGTCTACTATAAGCCTACTGACTCTCACAGCTAACTGGACTATTCCTCTTCTCACCCTGTCTCTTGCAAAAACGCCATCCCCTTCTCGCAATTCCTCCGTCTCTGCCGCATCTGCTCTCAGGATGAGGCTTTTCATTCTAGGACGAGGGAGATGTCTTCCCTTTTTAAAGAAAGGGGCTTCCCTTCCTCCACTATCAACTCTGCTCTTAAACGCATCTCCCTCATTTCACGTACATCAGCTCTCACTTCATCCTCCCGCCACCCCACTAGGAATAGGGTTCCCCTGGTCCTCACCTACTACCCCACCAGCCTCCGGGTCCAACATATTATTCTCCGTAACTTCCGCCACCTCCAATGGGATCCCACTACTAAGCACATCTTTCCCTCCCCCCCCTGCATTCCGCAGGGATCGCTCCCTACACAACTCCCTTGTCCATTCGTTCCCCCCCATCCCTCCCCACTGATCTCCCTCCTGGCACTTATCCGTGTAAGCGGAACAAGTGCTACACATGCCCTTACACTTCCTCCCTTACCACCATTCAGGGCCCCAAACAGTCCTTCCAGGTGAGGCAACACTTCACCTGTAGTCGACTGGGGTGATATACTGCGTCCGGTGCTCCCGATGTGGCCTTTTATATATTGGCGAGACCCAACGCAGACTGGGAGACCGCTTTGCTGAACATCTACGCTCTGTCCGCCAGAGAAAGCAGGATCTCCCAGTGGCCACACATTTTAATTCCACATCCCATTCCCATTCTGACATGTCTATCCACGGCCTCCTCTACTGTAAAGATGAAACCACACTCAGGTTGGAGGAACAACACCTTATATTCCGTCTGGGTAGCCTCCAACCTGATGGCATGAACATCGACTTCTCTAACTTCCGCTAAGGCCCCACCTCCCCCTCGTACCCTATCTGTTACTCATTTTTATGCACACATTCTTTCTCTCACTCTCCTTTTTCTCCCTCTGTCCCTCTGAATATACCTCTTGCCCATCCTCTGGGTCCCTGCTCCCTTGTCTTTCTTCCCGGACCTCCTGTCCCATGATCCTCTCGTATCCCTTTTGCCTATCACCTGTCCAGCTCTTGGCTCCATCCCTCCCCCTCCTGTCTTCTCCTATCATTTTGGATCTCCCCCTCCCCCTCCAACTTTCAAATCCCTTACTCACTCTTCCTTCAGTTAGTCCTGACGAAGGGTCTCGGCCTGAAACGTCGACTGCACCTCTTCCTAGAGATGCTGCCTGGCCTGCTGCGTTCACCAGCAACTTTGATGTGTGTTGCTTGAATTTCCAGCATCTGCAGAATTCCTGTTGTTTTCTCTATTTTGAGGTTGTGTCCTCTGGTCTTAGACACACCCACCATAGGAAACATCCTCTCACATCCACTCTATTATAGCCTTTCACCATTCAGTAGGTTTCAATTAGGTCACCCCTCAAATCATTAACATATAACAGAAAAAGAATTATTCCCGACACAGATCCTGCGGACCACCACTAGCCACCAGCATCCAACCAGAAATGGCTCCCTTTATTCTCACTTTTTGCCTCCTGCCAATCAGCCACTGCTTTATCCATGATAGAATCTTTCCTATGATACCATGGGCTCGTAGATTGTTAAGCATGTGGCACCTTGTCAAAGGCCTTCTGAAAATCCAAGTACATAATATCAACTGTTTCCCCTTTGTCTGTTCTGCTAGTTATTTCTTCAAAGAATTCCAACAGATTTGTCAGGCAAGATTTTCCCTTGAGGAATCTATGCTGACTATGGCCTATTTTTATCATGTACCTCCAAGTACCCCTAAACCACAGCTTTAACAATTGACTCCAACAGCTTCCCAACCACTGAGGTCAGTCTAACTGGCCTATAATTTCCTTTCTTCTGCCTCAGTCCTTTCTCGAAGAGAGGAGCAACATTTGCAATTTTCCAGTCTTCCAGAATCATTCCAGAATCTAGTGATTCTTGAGAGATCATTACTAATTCCTTCACAATCTCTTCAGCCACCCCTTTTAGAACCCTGAGGTGTACACTATCTGGTCTAGGTCACTTATCTAACTTCAGTCCTTTCAGTTTCCCAAGAACCTTCACTCTAGCGATGGTAACTTCACAAACTTCATGCCCCCGATGCCTGGAACTTCCACCATACTGCTAGTGTCTTCCACAGTGAAGTCTGATGCAAGATACTTATTCAGTACATCCGCCATTTCCTTGCCCCCATTACTACCTCTCCAGCATTATTTTCCTGTGGTCTGACAGCCACTCTTGCCTCTCTTTTACACTTCATGTATCTGAAGAAACTTTTGGCATCTTCTTTACTATCATTGGCTAACTTACTTTCACATTCCATCTTTACCTTCTTAATGCCTTTTTTAGTTACCTTCTGCTGGTACAGTATTTAAAAGCCTGCCAATCCTCTAACTTGCCATTTATATTATATGCCCTCTCTTTGGCTTTTATGATTGCTTCTACTTCCCTTGTAAGCCATGGGTATGTCACCTTGTCCTTAAAATACTTCTTTCTCTTTAGGATATTTATATCCTGTGCCTTCTGAGTTGCTTACAGAAATTCCAGCCATTGTTGCTCTGCTGTCATCCCTGCCAGTGTTCTTTTCCAATTAATTCTGGCTAACTCCTCTCTCATGCCTCTGTAAGTCCCTTTACTCCACTGTAATACTGATACATCTGATTTTAGCTGCTCCTTCTCAAATTTCAAGGTGAATTTGATCACATTATGATCACTTTCTCCTAAGGGTTCTTTTACCTTAAGCTCTCTGAGCAATTCCAGTTCATTGCTCAACACCCAATCCAGGATAGCTGATCCCCTAGTGGGCTCAACCACGAGCCATTCTAAAAAGCTATCTCATAGGCATTCTAGAAATTTCCTCTTTGGAAACTCGCACCAACATGATTTTCCCAATCTTCTTGTGTATTGAAATCCCCCCATGACTATTGTAACATTGCCCTTTTGACATGCATTTTCTGTCTCCCATTGTAACTTGTAGACCACATCCTTACTACTGTTTGGGAGTCTGTATATAACTCCCACTAGGGTCTTTTTACCCTTGTAGTTTCTTAGTTCTATCCACAGTGAGACAACACCTTTTGTCTACATGTCACTTTTTAAAAATGATTTGATTTCGTTTTTTACCAGCAGAGCAACGACACTCCCTCTGCCTTCCTGCCTGTCCTTTCGATACAATGTGTATCCTTGGACATTAAGCTCTCAGCTATAATCTTCTTTCAGCCATGATTCAGTGATGGCTACAACATCATATTTGCCAATATGTAACTGTGCTACAAGTTCATCAGCCTTATTCCATATACTGTACACAGTCAATGTAACACCTTCAGTCCTGTATTCACCTTTTTAGATTTTGTCCACCTTTTACGTTGCAACTTATGTTGTTGACTGCAATTTTGCCCTATTATCAGCCTCTTCTTGCTCGGAGTCTCACTACACATTTTCTCTATTTGTAAACCAACTACCTCATCTTCCGCACCATCACTCAGGTTCCCATTGCCCTGCCAAAATAGTTTAGCTTTGATTTTCAATATTCGGTAGTTTTCAATATGATCTCCTCTCATTCTTTTAACCTCCAGTGAGTAGAGGCTCAGAGCCATCAAATACTCCTAAAGAAAATTCTTGTGAACCTTCTCTGGACTCTCTCCATGTAGATTCTGCATTTTAAACAAAAAAAATTTGGGCTCACTGGTGCCCCAAGCCAGTTTCCCTGTAAATGACTGTGAATAGAAATTCATCTTCTTCCACACTAGGAATTATTTCACCTACTTTTCTTTGCACATGAACGCCTTCATTCTGATTAGTAAACGCTCAGTAAGAAAGCCAGCTTGGTTCCCCTGAACATACAGCTTGTCGATTTTTCCTCAGAGAAAACCCCTTGAAATGTTTTAATTTTATGATGTTAAATGGATAATTCACTCAGAGATTTAAAGTCAGGTAACTAATTGAAAATCTTGTTTCAAGTTAACGTATTCTGCTTTGTGTAATAATGAACAATATAATTCTTTGGCAGTGACTGTATGTAATTATTTCCTATGGACCTGTACAAATTCCACGAAGCCCTTCAATTGATCTTATCTATCTGGTACATATTTGAATGCCCTTGCATTGTACAAAGATGTCCCTGAACTCCCTGGCAGCATGTTGGTAAATTTCTGTCTCCCCTTTCATTCCGGCAGTTATTTTATTTTATTGTCTGGCAGCTGAGTGGGAACACGTTGAAATAAAGCTCTTGTAGTTCATGAAATTAAACCTGAATATTTAACATTCCTATGAATGTCTGAATCTGAAGTCTAAGTTAATCCGAACACTCTTCTGGACAACATAAGTAAACAATTAACTGAAGGTTTAATAAGTGCCCCTCTATGATTTAAGGAATACCCCATTAATTATCTGTACCATTATTTAAAAGCTTTTGTTATTCCCCATGTTGAGAGCATTTTTGTTGAATGTACAAATGTCTCAAACTTGCTTTGAGTCTGCCTTCAGTAGTTTGTGTATATAGATCTGATTGCCAATATATATATACACAGAAAGATTAACCGCCTGTATAACTAACCCATGGATTACAGAATGTCTGTATTAAATACATTCCCCTTTCCTTGGTCTGGTGCCTGACTCTTCCCCTTTATCCTTGCCCATCTGGGGTTTATTTCCACTCCTTGATCCTTGTTCAGTAAATTCTCTTATGAGTCATAATTTTGCATTCATCTCCAACTCTTTTTTTTCTTTTAATATATCTGACATGACAGGCATTGTTTAATATATTTTGCGAGTAATTATTCTGTTTTATTTTTGAGTGTATTTCTGGATTTAAGTTATGTACTTTATCAATTCCAGCAACCATAATAAACCCATTAGCATTCATTTTGAGAGGACTAGAATATAAAAGCGATGCTGGGACTTTATAAGACATCTGTCAGACCGCATTGTAAGAAGTTCTAGGCCCTTTATCCAAGAAAGAATGTACAGGCGTTGGAGTGAATCCAGAGGAGGGTCATGAGAATGATCCGGGGAATGAAATGGTTAATGTATGAGGAGTATTTAATGGCTCTGGGCCTGTACTCACTGGAGTTTAGAAGAATGAAGGAGGATTTCATTGAAACCTATCAAAAATCGAAAGGCCTAGGTAGCATAGACGTGGAGAAGATGTTTTTTTTATATTGGGAGAGTCAGGGAGCAGAGGCACAGCCTCAGAATAGAGGGACATCCTCTTAGAATGCAGATGAGTAGGAATTTCTTTAGCCAGAGAGCAGTGAATCTGTGTAATTCATTGCCATAGATGGACATGGAGGCAAAGTAATAGGGTATATTTAAAGGAGAGGTTTAATAGGTTCTTGATTAGTAAGGATGTCAAAGGATATGGGGAGAAGGCAGGAGAATGGGGTTGAGAGGGAAAATAAATCAGCCATGATTGAATGATGGAACAGACTCAATGGGCCAAATGGCCTAATTCTGCTCCAATGTCTTATGTACTAATAAACCAAACAGTCAAAGATATTCATCAATCTGTAACTCTGCACAGTTGATGTCATTGTCCTATTCTGCTGTCTCGAGTTTAACAGAAGGTAAAATAGTGAAAGAATATGAATAGGATTCAATCATGATCTGCCAAAAGAAATAGTGAAAAATGTACCAATTGAACTCAGATTGTTACTGCAGTTTTGGGAATGTTGTCATCTTAATGAGACTTTTATCTCTTGCCTCAGTTTAAAAAACACGTTTTTTTTTAAAGCATTATATGAACATGTTATCCACTGCTTGGTCCAGCTAATAATTTCACACATCTTAATTAATAGCACTTAATTAGCTAAAAAAAGTTCTTTGCAACATCCTGAGATTCATAGATGCAAATCATTTAAATGTGAATCATGGTACTCTATGAGATATAGTCTGCTCCCGATGGTGGCACATTATGTTCTGCAATGTTCTCTGATCAAGAGCAGACTTCTCCCCTGGGCAATATAATTTTGTTTATGTGCTTTTTTGATGGTGTTCCTGCATGTTTTCTCTCCTGTGTTCACCCTCTTTGGAAGCAGTTATAGTTACACGAAGCTCACATTTTCTTGCCTCATTAATCCAAAAATGCCACTTTTATTCTGTGCTACTTTGATAATTACTATTTAGAATCCCAGACTCATGCCTTTGTGAAATGCCTCAAAGAGCAAATTTCTTTTGAAGTGACATGACTTTTTTTAGGATTTGTATAAACATGACTGCAGAAACAGACCATGATTTACTAGCTGATTTGCTTATGGTTATGTTGGTCGGTCCAGGGTATTGAGAAAACTTCCTGCTACTCATCCAGTGAGAGCACCTCTCTGAACTGCTTATGGAGCTCTGTCCAGGTATAACCACACATTTGCTCCATGCGCATTGAAATGCTCCACATTTAAAAGGACCTCATTTATCTGCAGATAACTTAAGATGTTTTCCAACTTCTTCTCTCATCCACGAATTCTGTCATTTTGGGCCAAGACCCTTCATCAGGATACATGAAGGATCTCGGCCTGAAACGTCGACTGTTCATTCTTTTCCATAGATGCTGCCTGGCCTGCTGAGATCCTCCAGCATTTTGTGTGTGTTGCTTTAAGTTTGAAAATGGCACCTTTTGGTTTGGAGGTTGAGGTACTGGGACAGTTGGATGTAATTTCTACCTGCTTGGCTGACGAGTGCTGAGAAGGTCAGTTTCACATCATCCATTCCCAGGGGCAGGGGTGGAGCGCTGTGGGGATTGTTTGATGTCCTTTCTAAGTAAGGTTAATTAACATTGAGCACCTTGACAACTTTGGGCAGGACAGTAGCTTTGCTGTTAGCATCACAATTTTACAGTGCCAGAGACCATAAGACCGTAATTCATAGGAGCAGAATTAGGCCATTCAGCCCATCAAGTCTGCTCTGCCATTCCATCATGGCTGATCCCAGGTCCCACTCAACCCCATACACCTGCCTTCTCGCCATATCCTTTGATGCTCTGACTGATCAGGAAACGATCAACTTCCACCTTAAATATACCCACGCACTTGGCCTCAACTGCAGTCTGTAGCAGAGCAGTCCACAGATTTACTACTCCCTGGCTAAAAAAATTCCTCCTTACCTCTGTTCTAAAGGGTCGCCCCTCAGTTTTGAGGCTGTGCCCTCTAGTTCTGGATACCCTCACTGTAGGAAACGTCCTCTCCACATCCACTCTATCTAGTCCTTTCAACATTCGTTAAGTTTCAATGAGATCCCCACGGGTTCTTCTAAATTCCAGTGAGTACAGGCACAAGGCTGCCAAACGCTTCTCATATGTTAACCCCTTCATTGCCGGAATCATCCTAATGAACCCCCTCTGGACTCTCTCGAATGACAATGCATCCTTTCTGAGACAAGGAGCCCAAAACTGTTGACAATACTTCAAGTGTGGTCTGATTGGTGTCTTATAAAAGTTCAACATTATCTCCTTGTTTTTAATATTCTATTCTCCTTCAAATGAATGCCAAAATTCCATTTGCCTTCTTTACCACTGACTCAACCTGTGAATTAACTTTCTTGGAGTCTTGCACGAGGACTCCTAAGTCTCTCTTCACCCCTGATGTTTGAACCTTCTCGCCATTTAGTTAATAGTCTGCACTATTGTTCCTTTTAGCAAAATACATTATCATACATTTCCCAACACTGTATTCCATCTATCACTTTTTTGCCCATTCTTCCAATTTTTCCAAGTCCTGCTGCAATTGCATTGCTTCCTCAGCACTACCTACCCCTCCACCTATTCTTTGCATCATCCACAAACTTTGCCACAGAGCCATCAATTCCATTATCTAAATCATTGACAAACAGCGTGAAAAGTAGCAGTCCCAATACTGACCCCTGAGGAACACCACTAGTCACTGGCAGCCACTCACTGCTTCCTGCCTGTCAGCCAATCCTCTAACCATATCAGTATCTTTCCTGTAACGCCATAGGATTTTATCTTGTTAAGCAGCCCCATGTGTGCCTCCTTATCACATGCCTACTGAAAATCCAAGTAAATGACATCCACTGCCTTTCCTTTGTCCTACCTGCTTGTTACTTCCTCAAAGAACTCTAACAGATTTGTCAGGCAAGATTTCCCTTTACAGAAAACATGCTGACTTTGACATTCTATCAACAGTCTCCAAGTACCCTGAAACTTCATCCTTAATAATAGACTCCAACACTTTCCAAACCACTGAGGTTAGGCTAACTGGCCTAAAATTTCCTTTCTTTTGCCTTCCTCCCCTCTTAAAGATGCAGATTCAACTCCTGCCACTGTCTGTAAGGAGTTTGTATGTTCCTCGCGTGATCGCGTGGGTTTCCTCCGGGTGCTCCAGTTTCCTTCCACATTCCAAATACGTTGGAGCTAATAGGTTAATTGGCTACATGGGTATAATTGGGCGATGTGAGATTGTTGGGCCAAAGTGTCTAATACTGTGCTGTATCTCTAAATACATAAAAATAAAAATAAACCTGGAAGCTGGTGGGAGTAAACGTCAATCAGCAGATCTTTGTTGTCATATCTTGGTGACCAATGGATGGATCAAAGTTCAAAGTTAATCAGGTGCTGTCCAATGTTGCAGAAGACTGCACAACAGACTGAAAGCTGCTTTGCAGCTTTTCATCTTTACCCCTCCACCAGAGACTGCCCTCCATTTCTCCTTCTCAATGTTGAGACCTGGTGTGCTGGTTGACTCTGTTAGGATGTCAGGCCCTTGGTCCCCACCACCCCCAGCTGATACACTGCACGAGGACCAGTTAAGGCTCGCTGTCTGTATTTCAGTAGAGCCTGTTTTGTTCAACTACAGTTATTCGCTGACTAAACCCAAGATGGCGGAGATCTTGAGCAGCACAACCAAAGTGCTGGAGGAACTCAGCAGGTCAGGCATTATCTATGAAGGGGAATAAACAGACAAAAACTCTTCATCAGGACTTACAGGACTTGATAAGTTGGATGGAAAGGGAGACCCTTCCTTTTCTTTCATGGTCCGCTGTCCTTTCCAATTAGATTCCTTCTCCTTCAACTATCACCTCTCAACTTCTTACTTCATCTCCCCTCCCACAAACCCTCCTGGGTCTCTCCTATCTTAGACTGCCAGCTTAGACTCCTTCCTCACCTTCTTATTCTGGCTTCTGCCCCCTTCCTTTTAAGTCCTGATGAAGAGACCAGGCTCAAAACATTGACTGTTTATTCCCCCTCCATAGATGCTGCCTGACTTGCTGAGCTTTTCCTCATTCTCAGGCAATCGTGCACCCCTCACTTCAGTGAAACTGTTAGCATTATGCCTCCTGCTTTAAAGCCAATGTCACCTGTAAATTGCACAGAACAGGGTTCCACAAAGAACACTGAGATAATGAACAAATTACTAGCTTGTGATTATCAAACCAATTTGGATTCTTGATATAAATAACTAAACTAGGATAAGATAAAGTAAGATAGTACTAGCTTTATTTGTCCCATATACATTGGAGCATAAGGTGAGATGCGTCATTTTGCGTCAGTAGCTAACACAGTCCAAGGACCGCGTTGGGGCAGCCCGCAAGTGTTACCAACATAGCATGCCCAAAGCTCACTAACTGTAACCGTACATCTTCTGGAATGTGCGAGGGAACCAGAGTACCTGGAGATTATCCGCACAGGTTACAGGGAGGACGTACAGACTCCTGACACACTGTGGCAGGACTCTAACCCTGATCAGTGATCAATGGCACTGTAAAGTGATTGCATTAACCACTACTCTGCTGTGCCAACTAAAAGGCTGGATCTTTTCCTGAAATCTCAGTGTTGAATACGGTTTACATATGGTTGTTATAGCTGGGGGTGATAGTGGGGATAAGCTCCCACTACCTATTAAACACTCCCAATGATGTGCACCTCAAATAGCCTCTGACAACTCCTGGCCTTCATTTGTGGCTTAGCTATTATGCTTGGCAGGACCCAGTGGAGCCATTTCTACTGACCAAAAGAAAAGGCAAAGGCAGTTACTGGCGCCTTAAAACTCGTCACTTTTGGCAGATAAGGCTCATCGGCCGTAGTTGGCAGCTCTGATCTCAAAATTCCGCTGCCTTGCAGCTGTACCCACTCATGGGGAAGGCTTCAGGAGTAAATCTTGAGGCCCTAAGGCCATCCTTCGCTGAGTTCTAACACACAACAACGCTAACAGGCAACTCCTGCGACGCTGCTTGTGCCAAACTGTATTGGTCTCTTCCGTTCATTTGGGTTCATCAGCTGCATGGAGAGGGGGAGCTTACTGGGGAAAGAGCTTGCTCTCCATATCGTACTATCCATGCTTGCATATCAAGACAGCTGGGATCCAAGTTCCGCAGTAAACCCTGACTAACAGACGCCTCTGATGTGGTACACATGTTTTGATAATAAATTTACTTTGAACTTTGGAATAAATAAATCCCATTATACAACCCCAAAAGTGAAAAACAACTGAAGAAAAGTTGGCAGACGCCGCCTTTGTTTTGTACTGCACAGCATGAACATCAAGTTGATACCATTAATGAGGTGACCTGCTGTCTTCAGGGCAGGTCGTAGGTCAAGACTTGGAGGTTAATAAGGAGGAAGGAAGAGTTAATAGTGTGGTTAAATAAACTAATAATTTATGTGCCTGAAGTAATAAAGAGGAAATATTCCTGACTGAACTCGTTGATTGATGTTGTAAATCTTAGTGAAGTAGTAGCAAGCACCAGCAACTTGTTTTTAGTAGGATGATAGACAACACAGTGCAGATGGAAACAGAAAGTACATTTGGGATTCTGCTTTATTTGAAAGATTTTAACACTTGACCCTACTGCTTGGATGCCATTGAGACTTTTATGCACTAAAACAGGGTTCTATTTAAATTAAATCCTCCACAATAATTGCAAAATGAGCTTGAATCATGAAATAAGACCTCAAGGTACAGGAGCAGAATTTGGTTCTTTGTCCCATTGAATCTGATCTGCATTCAATCATGGCTAATTATTTTTTCAGGCTCATTTTCCTACCTTCTTTCTGTTACCCTTAACCCCCTTTACCAGTCAAGAACCAATCAATCACTGCCTTAAATACAATGGCCTGGCCTCCACAGTTGTCTGTGGTAATGAATTCCACAGATTCACTGCCCTCTGGCTAAAGAAATTACTCTTCACCTCTGTTCTAAAGGGATGGCCTTCTATTCTGAGGCTGTGCCCTCTGGTCCTAGACTCCCCAACTATAGGAAACATCCTCTCCATGTCCACATTATCTATAGGCCTTTCAGTTTTTGATAGCTTTAAATGAGGTCCCCCTTTATTCTTCTAAATTCCAGCAAGTACAGGCCCAGAAGAAATTCTTCCTCCACTCAGTTTTAAAAGGGTATCCTTTTATTCTGGGCTGTGCCCTCTGATCCTAGTCTCTCTTACCAATGGAAACATCCTCAGCACATTAGGGTGGCTCACACTCAAGAATGAGATACTGTGATGCTGGACAGGGCCACATCGAACTTAACATAGCTTCTCTCACTTTGCCACCCAGCAACTAGAGGACGCGAGCCCTCAAAGGCAGTCAGGCATTAGCAACACACGCTTCTATATCACCTTACAACTACCACGCTCCTGAATATGCATTGGCTGAGAGAGAATTCATTTGAGTGTGTGTGTGTGTGTGTGTGTGTGTGTGTGTGTGTGTGTGTGTGTGTGTGTGAATATGTGTTGTTTGAGAGAGAATCTGTGTGTGTGTGTGTGTGTGTGTGTGTGTGTGTGTGTGTGTGTGTGTGTGTGTGAATATGTGTTGTTTGAGAGAGAATCTGTGTGTGTGTGTGTGTGTGTGTGAATATGTGTTGTTTGAGAGAGAATCTGTGTGTGTGTGTGTGTGAATATGTGTTGTTTGAGAGAGAATCTCTGTGTGTGTGTGTGTGTGTGTGTGTGTGCATGCTCGCACATGCATGGTACTTGTGCTACGAAAGTTTGTGAGAGTGTCCTTGCTCCATGAGTACAGCCTGACCTGCTGGCCAATGTGGATAACTTCAATCACACTGCGCCGAACTGCTTTAACAACCTACAGACTCAATTTCAAGGATTCTTCGCAATACATGTTTTCAGTATTATTTTCTATTTGCAGCATTTGTTAGAGATTTTCGTAAAATTCTATTGTATTTCTTTTTCCTGAAAATGCCTGCAAGAAATTGAATCTCAAGGTGATGTCTGTGCACTTCGATAATCAATTCAATTTGGAGTTTGCGGAGAGGGGAAGAAGTCCCAGACTCACTCAAAGCCACATTCAATTCTTTGTCAGTCAGATGCACGTCAGGGTGGGCATGGATGGGCTCCTAGACCATAGCAAAGTAACATGTGGAGCATGCAGGTGATGCGTGGGAAAGACAGAGCTCTGGAATGTCCTCCTCAGAAAGCACACATGCTTAAAAATACACAAGTAATCAGATAAGTCTTGCACTGTTGTCACACTTATGTTCATACAATGCACTGCTTTTACTCTTCGAAAGAAAAGAATGAAAGGGTAGATAAACAACATTCCCGTATCTACAAAATTTAACCGAATAATTGAGTTTTGACTTCTCTTTGGTCCTTATAATTGTACTAGTGTGCTTGTATTGGAACAAATATACATGCGGACATAACCTCAGCTGCCACAGTAGCGTAGCGGTTAGTGCGAAAGCATTACAGCTTGGGGCATTCCGGAGTTTGGAACTCAATTCCGGCACCATTCTGTAAGGAGTCTCGGTACGTCCTCCCCAAGGAATGCGAGCGACTTCCCCAGTGCTCTGGTTTCCTCCCACAGTCCAAAGGCACACCAGTTAGGTTAATTGGTCTTTGTAAGCTGACCTGTGATTATTCAGTGTTAATCGGGATTGCTGGGTTGGCGTGGTTTGAAGGGCCAGAGGGGCCAGAAGGGCCTACTCCGCACTATATTGCTAAGTAATAAATATGAATTAGGGGTAGGAGGAGGCTACTTGGCTCCTCAGGTTTGCTCTGCCATTTACTAAGATAATACTGATCTGATAGTCATCTTCCACCTACCTCTGGTAACCTTTCACATCTTTGCTTATCAAGAATATATCTACCACTTAACATCAAGGACTTTGCTTCGACCACCCTTTGAACTCTAAGGATTCATGACCTTATGAGTGAAAAATTTCAACCCAAAAATAAGACATGTCCATTTTGTCTGAAAGAGGTGACTGCTTATTTCTGATGAGTGATCCACATTTCACATTCTCCCATGACATGAAACCTCCTCACCACATTCAGCCTGTAAAGACCCCTTGGGGTCTAATATGCTTCAATTATTCCCTTGCGCTCTTTTAACTTCAAGCCTTTTCTGTTCAGCCCTTCCTCATAAGATAGCCCGATTATTCCAGGACTCAGTCCAGTCAACCTTCTCTAAACTACTCCTAACACATCTATATCCTCTCTTAAATAAGGAAACCAGTACTTCAGCTGCGGAGCAACACACACAAAATACTGGAGGAACTCAGCAGGCCAGGCAGTATCTAGACTTCTGATGTGGTCTCGTTAATGCTCTATATAATGGAACCATAACCCTCCTCCTTCTGCATTCAGTTTCTCTGGCAATAAGTAGCAATATTCTGTAGATCTCCTAATTACTTGCTCCACATGCATACTAGCCCTTTATGTATCATGCACTGTCTCCCAGAGTTAGTATATTGGTGCCACAAGCATAACAATACCTGTGGGTTGCCCAGCACAATCCTCACTGCTTTAATTTGAAGCGAGCAATGCATCCCATAGTATGCTGTGATGTTTCAATATATATTTGACAAATAAAGCTAATCTTTAAGATCCCTTTGCATGCACAGAACTCTACAATCTCTCACCATTTAGGTTGTACACTTCTTGTCTTGCTTGATTTCACATTTATTTACATTATATTACATTTCCCAGCTATTTTCTCATTCACTAAGCCTATCTATATCCCTTTGTATCCTCCTTAAGTCCTCTTCTCAGCTTACTTTCCAATCCATCAAGCAGACCTTCGATTATTTTATCCAAGTCACTTGTATAAAATGTTCTGGACTGATCCCTATGGCATCACACTCTTTCTGCTTTACTACCACATTCATGCCAAGTTTCTGCTCTCGTTTAACCAGCCAATCTTCTTTCAGAGCTAAACTATAACCTTTCTACCAAGAGCTTTTATTTTTCACAATGACATTTAATGTAGTACCTTATCAAATCTCTTCTCTAAATCTCAGTGCCAAAGTTTAAAGTAAATTTAGTATCAAACTACTTCCTTGGGATTAATTTTCTTGCAAGCATTCACAAGAAAATAAAGAAATACAATAGAATTTATGAAAAACTGTGCATAAACAAAGACTGACAAACAACCAATGTGTAAAAGAAGACAAATCATGCAAATAATTAAAAAAAAATAAAGAATACTAAGAATATGAGTTGTAAAGTCCCTTGAAAGTGAGTCTGTCATTTGTAGAGACTTCATGGAAGATTTAAACTTCTTCAGGGTAGTCATCCCTCAAAGAGACTTTGCTGAAGATTGCAACTTCTTCAGGGTAGGCATTCCTCGAAGAGACTTTTCTGAAGATTTAAACTTCTTCAGGGTAGGTGTTCCTTGAAAAGATTTTGAGGGTCATGACCTGAAACATTGACTTGTTTATTCTTTTCCATAGATACTACCTGGTCTGCTGAGTTCCTCCAGCATTTTGTGCGTGTTGCTACAGTTTGTGGAGTCAGTTCAGCGCTGGAGTGAGTGAAGTTATCCATGCTAGTTCAGGAGCCTGATGGCTGAGGGGTAATAACTGTTCCTAAACTTAGTGGTGTGGGACTCGTAGCTCCTTCCTGACGGCAGCATGGATGATGGGGTACTTGATGATGAATGCTGCTTTCTTCTGGCTGGGCTCCTTGTAAGTGTACTCAATGATGGTGAGGGCATTCCCTGTGATGGACTTGAAGCAAGTGTAGTCCATCCATTAGCTTCCCTACATCCACAATGCATTACTTTAAAATAACTCCAATAAGTTTGTTAAACATAACTGTATTGACCTTGCCAGTGGCTATAAATGTTTCTTAATATTCTGCTACAACAGGTCATCAACCAGAAATGTTAGCTTAGCTTTTCTCTCTCCACAGCTGCTGCAAGAACTGTTGAGAACTTCCAGCATTTTCTGAATTTGATTCCAGAGTTTGGCCAGAATATGCTTGCAGAGTCAATGGGCTTATTGTTAATAGTGTTCTGGTGAACTACTTTATGTGCATATGTTTATCCATTAGGGAGCAGTAAACACTGTATTAATTTTAAAGTGACTGTATTCTTGCAACTGGTGCCATTCTTGCTATTTAAGTCTGACTATTCAAGATGCTCACCAACATCAATGTTGTACAAACCTTTGCTTTGTGAGTCCGTCTTCTCCATATAGTCATTTAAACTTGGTTATTGCCTTTTTATTAATAGTGCTGCGCTAATATTAAGAACCCCCATGGCATATACTGCTGGCCTCCAATCATCAATCCTAGCTTGCACTCCAAGGAAAATTGCCATTTTGCAGTTCAGCTGAGGCACCGCTTTATACTAGCACACTAGTGCTGGGTGATCTCTGTT
Organism: Mobula hypostoma; assembly: GCF_963921235.1. Taxonomy (NCBI): domain Eukaryota; kingdom Metazoa; phylum Chordata; class Chondrichthyes; order Myliobatiformes; family Myliobatidae; genus Mobula; species Mobula hypostoma. The sequence goes on from NC_086097.1 coordinate 17,007,986, forward strand.
AGCTTTGTGGCAAAATTACCTGTCAGTGCTGAACTCCCGTAGACTTGATACTAGATAGGCATTGCGCCAGGAGACCTGGCGGAGCGGCAGACCATCAGAGCCTGTCTCTTTTGGTGAGATTGCTTCCTTAACTTTTCGCTCAGCTTCACTTTGAGCAGAGATACTTTTGTTGACTCCTTAGAGCATGGTACATTAGAAAACATGATTCTCATGCTTTATCATTAATGGCAAGGTTCCCACTATGGCTAGCTTGGTTCACCTTGATGCTGCCTGCATACAATGCTCCTACGGTCAGTCTTCTGGATAGACCATGACACCATATATTTCACTTCCTTTAAGTCTTCCATGTTTGTTTTTCGTCTTGGATGTCATTCCGGAACTGTTGGAGCCTGTGATTTGCAGTTTGGAGATGGCTCGGGTGTTTCAGCCCTCTGCGGTCTCCAAGGGGATTCCGAGAGACAGAGACAGTGAGCCTGAACCTCATGGCGAGCAGGCTGCGGAAGAGGGTGCAAGCCAATTTTCAACTCCATTTTGCTGATTAAACCAATGAGGGAGATTGAAACATTGAGACGAATGTGGAAAGTGAGCGCTGGCTGCCTGCCTTTTGATCACTGGTGTGTTGTTCTGCTGCCAGAGAGGGGAGACTGCCTTTTGATTGCTGGTGGCGTCGCTCTGCTACCAGAGAGGGGAAACTGCCTTTTGATTGCTGGTGGCGTCGCTCTGCTGCTGGGGGGGAACACTACTGCTGTGCCCGGAGAATATTGCTGAGGTTTTCTGCATTTTGGATATGGACTTGGACTATAGACTTTTTTCAGTCTTATACTTTTTATATTTTGTGTTTTTCATCTGATCTTTCTCATTTTAATGTGTGTGTGCGAGGAGGTTTTGGGGGTCGATGTGCCTGTTTTGTTTTGTTTTTTGTCTGGGGAGGGAAGATTTGGGGGTTGATGATGGTGCTGCTGTTCTTTTCTTATCTGATTTTGTGGCTATCTGGAGAAGAAGAATTTCAGAGTTGTATACTTTGATAATAAACGAACCTTTGAACCATTGAACCTTGTACCATTCCTGCTTTAGCAGGACCCACACACAACGAATGACATATAGTAGTGCTTACTTTAAAGCAGAGCTGCATAGAATTTATTTATCTCTCTCTCTCTCTAACCATCTAGCTGACAATCTATCTATCCACATATTAATTTAGGTGCAGTTTGTTTTCTTTTGCTCATGGGTTGTTTGTCTGTCTTTGTGTATAGATTTTTCATTGATTCTATTGTATTTTTGTTTTCCTGTGAATGTTTGTAAGAAAATGAACATGAAGGTTGTATATGGTGATATACAAATCCTTTAATAATAAATTTACTTTGAACAAAGTTCTTGATCTTTGATCAAATCTGCACTTTGAAGTTACCTTGACCATTTTGAGTTTTCAGACTTGTTTTGACATATCAAGTGTTTAATGAATTTATTACTTTGGACACTTTCAATTTTTCTATATCCTTCTCTCGCCACAAGTGCATGTGTCCATGTGTCACTGTAGGTTCCAAGTGTCTAATGAAGTAACGTGGAATGTGCAGAACACTAGGCTACGTCCACACTACACCGGACAATTTTGAAAATGCCGGTTTCAAGTAAAAACGACAGGCGTGCACACTAAGCGTTTTTCAAAATATCTCTGTCCACACTAACACGGATATTTGGGCGAATCTCCTCCTACTGGGCATGTGCTGGACACACAGGAAACAAGCGAAGAGGGAACGGTATACTTAGTGCACGTTTGTCCAGTTACAGAGTAGAAAAACTTAAAAGGAATTGCTCTTGGCTCTCGCGCAGGAGGACTTAAAACTAAAAAAAAATACTGGAGCACATGGAGGCAACCGACAGGGAGCTCACAGACAGTATGACTCGGCTGACGACCAACATTGAAAAACTGATTAACTCTGTTGCATTAATAAAGCACCTTGTTAAATGTATAAAACATGTCTGCATCAGTGTTATCTTGTATTTCCATACAATGTTACATTAGGCTGTTACACATCTATTGTCAGAGAAGTATTTGCATAAATAGGTAAACCACCTTCATACAAGCAAGGACAGAAAACAGGGCAAAGTGAGTATACTTATTTATTCAGTAAGTTATGGGTCAAAGTATTTGGTGAGTACATTTCTAACTCTTCTGGCTTCAGTCTCGTTGCCGTCTGTTCTGAAATTGTTAGGTTCTGCAAAGCGCAGAATCAAATATCGCTGTGATGATTGTACGCTCTAGTATCAATTGTTTGGTGACAATAAAGTAGTAATAATAATAAGAAGAAAACAATGAAATGCCGTGCTGTCGCCATCTGTTCCGGCACGTCATGACAGCGGTTTTAAAAAGCTCCGGTTACCCCGTACACACTGCAACGGATATTAGGCGTTTTCAGATTTATTCACTCTGGAGACCGTTTCTGAAAATATCCATTTTCGGGGGATGAAAACGCCGTTTTAGTGTGGACAGAGAGTCAAAATGAAGAGAAAAAGTTTCATTTTCAAAATTATCCAGCGTAGTGAGGACATAGCCTAAGTGGGAAATAGTCATATGTGAGAAATGTTTTGTTTGGTTTAGATAAGATTCTTCTCAAACTGTTACATATGCATAAGGAAGGACTTATTTACATAATATATACCTCTGTCTCTTTAATGACAGGGACTGGTACAGTACTCTGCAAAAGTCTCAGACGTGCGCACACACACACAAACACAGGACTTTTGAACAGTACTGTAGTAATTTTATGTATTGCACTGAATAGTTGAAGAACAAATTTATGACATCCTGTATGTGGGTGATTAATAAACCTGATTCTGATATGAGTCTCTATTGTGGACTGATAGTGGGAAGGGGGCAGGGAGAGGGGATCATGGTTGGGAAAAGGGAAAAGGAGAGGGGATGGAGCAGGAAGCACTAGAGAGACATTCTGTAATGATCAATAAACCAATTGTTTAGAATCAAATGACCTTGCCTGGTGTCTCAGGGCTGGATGTGTCCACAGCCGTGCCTCTCCCCACCCCGGCACTCCTTCTCTGCCACTTGTCCCACAGTCCTCCCATGACTCTCCACCCTCGCCGTTCCCAACAACCTTTGCTCCCACCAGATTCACAAACTCGCTCTCCACTCCACGTTGATAAATTCAGTAGAGCGCAAAAATCCTAGGCACCCTAGCTATATATATGTACAGTACCTAAGACTTCTGCACCATACTGTAGGTGATGGCTATTGTAAATGGAAATCAGACTATCTGCAAATTACAAACAGAAAATGCTGGAAACACTAAGCAGGTCAGACAGCATCTGTGGATACAGAAATAGATTTAATGTTTCAGTTCTGTGATACTTCGTCAGAATTGGGGAAGAGTGATTAATGATGGTTTTAATTTGAAGGGAAGCTGGTTGAAGGATAGATGGTACAAGTCAAATTGGTCCATGGGGGCTGGTTAGAGGTTGACGATGCCTCTTTGTCTGTGTGAGGAAGGACATGACCAACAGGTCAGGCTGTACTAATGGAGCAAGGACACTCTCACAGAAACTGTCATAACACAAATACCATGCATGTGTGCGTGCATACACATAGGCACATGGATTCTCTCGCAAACACATATTCTAACACACACAGGCATACAGATTCTCTCTCAGACAACACATATTCTAACGCACACACAAACGGATTCTCTCGCTAACACATATTCTAACACACACAGGCACACAGATTCTCTCTCAGACAACACATATTCTAACACACACACTCAGATGGATACTTTATACTTCATTGTCGCCAAACAATTGATACTAGAGCATACAATCATCACAGCGATATTTGATTCTGCTCTTCGTACTCCCTGGAGTACAAATTGATAGTAAATATTAAAATTTAAATTATAAATCATAAATAGAAAATAGAAAAGGGAAAGTAAGGCAGTGCAAAAAAACCGAGAGGCAGGTCCGGATATTTGGAGGGTACGGCCCAGATCCGGGTCAGGATCCATTCAGCAATGTTATCACAGTTGGTAAGAAGCTGTTCCCAAATCTGGCTGTATGAGTCTTCAAGCTCCTGAGCCTTCTCCCGGAGGGAAGCGGGACGAGAAGTGTGTTGGAGAAGGGTCGACGAGAAGGGTTGTGTCCTTGATTATCCTGGCAGCACTGCTCCTTATTCTCTGTCAGACAATGCATATTCTCACATACACACACAAACTAATTCTCTCTCAGACTACACACATTCTCTCTCTCTCTCTCTCTCTCTCTCTCTCTCACACACACACACACACACCACACACACACACACACACACACACACACACACAAAGACAAAAATGGGTTCTCTCTCAGACTACACATATTTTCTCACAGTCACATACACATGTAGTCACACATGCACACTATACTTACAGCATGGAACATACAAACCCTCTCATACACACGCATAATCACACACACTGTTCTCACAGCAGATGACATTTTCTCTTTCCCTCACACACCCACACACAAACATACACACATCATGCTCTCAGACACAACATATACTGTATACACACCAGATACTGGAGAAATGGCCAATTTTGATAGAGAAAGAGAAATCATATTACCTGAAGTTGGAGAGTTTTTGAAAAGGAGCCAGTAATGCTGCAAAATACCAAGACAGAAGATGATTTGCTTGCTTTGAGGCCTATTTGCTAATCCTCCTCTGCCACCAGCTTTATTTTGTATGGCTGTGGAGCTGGTGACGTGGCACTAAGAGATACAAATCTGCTTGACAACTGACCAGGAAACTGAGAGGAATGGAAGGGGTCTATAGTGGTCACTCAGCAAGATCCTGAGGTTCAGAGTCAACATGATCTTGATCTCAGTACTCAAAGCAGCTCAGGCACAAGAACTCCATTGATGGTCTTCTCAAGAAGTCTGCACACCTCAGTCATGGTAGATTTGGTTTTCCTAAACCTTTGAATACTTTGTTCATCATGGAGAGCTATGGAGTAGCTGGTTCATTCTATTTCTCTGCCTTTTGCTCTAAAGACCCTGACATATCCATAAAGACACCTTCAGTGACAAAATTCATTTTTCTACTCTACAGATAGGGCAACATCCATTAAACGAGTATCTCAGCTGCTCAAATCTGGAGGATACATTCCCTGTTAGCTTCAACAGCCTGTGGACTTTACAAGAAGTCTGAGCAGCTTCTATTTAGTCCTGGCTTCCCAATTTCAGCTAAGGGTCCCTTAAAATAGAGAGAAAATTGATAAACTAAAACGCTAAGCTTTGGTTTCTACTCAGCACGTTCACCGCAATTGTGCCAAGCGGTTTTGAGCTCTGGTTTATGAATTTATGACACATTGGTGGGAATGAGTTTTACGTGAATAATAATATCAGTTCGAGGATGTTTGATGTGGGAGTGGGTTGGTCACGCTTACATGAATTAACCACAAAAATACCTGGTTCAATTTAGCAATATACATGATTTCACCCAGAAATGATGACTGGTATAATTTACTTTGGATAAACTTTAACCTCGTAATTTGGTGATTAAAAATAACAAAAAGTTCAATTTTGAAATCTTTGTTTTCTTTTAGATATGAAAATAAAAGTTAGGCACTTCTATTTTTGACAGTAGTGACATTGGTCAAACAACAAATGAACTGCTTAGTTTTATAAATAAAGTTTTTGGCAAATAACCTCCCCGATTATTAAGTATCTATCTTAATAAAAGAAACTATTCCTAAAATCCACATTGTGATGAATTTTTATTTTGCGAGTTTTCTTAGGGAACTTAAGTTCAACTAATGTTATCTAATGTCGACACAGGGGTTCTAGTAATGATAATTGTAACTATATTTAAATATCGTAACAGTTGATTTTGGCCCACTGATTTTGACATTTGTTGGTTGTTTCTGGACCTGCTTTATTACATAATTTTAAACTTATCAAGTAGGATCAGCCTATTAACTGACATCTCTTTGACTGTCTCAGACAGGAATTTGTATCTGAGACAGACAGTGTTCTCAACGAGCCTCAACAAAATTTAATGTTTTCCTCTTTGGGATAAGAAAATGTGTGAATGAAATGCTCTAAAACCCAAGCTTGCTTCTTCTAAAATCTATGCACAACCCAGCCTATAGCAGATAGTGCAGTAGCCTTTTTGCAGGGGAAGGATATCTGGACAAAAGTGATTTCAAATCCCACCATAATACTAAAAGTATAAATCCAGTTTGAATTTGTAAAGTTGCACTTGACTATGTTGGATTGTTGTGGAAAGAAAATTGTGTAATTGGTGAGTGATTTTCTATAGAAATAAATGTGAAACATTCTCTCTTCATCCACTCCCATTGGGTAGAAGATACAAAAGCCTGAAAGGATATACCACCAGACTCAAGATCAGCTTCTATATTGTGGTTATAAAACTATTGATAGGTCTCCTTTACAATAAGGTAGATTCGTGATCTCTCAGTGTACCTCGTCGTGGCCTTGTATTTTATTGTCTGCCAGCACTGCACTATAACCTTAAAACTATATTGCCTTCTGTAACTATTTTCCCTTGTACTATTTCAATGCACTGTTGTGATGTATGGATGGCATGCAAATCAAAGTTTCTCACCGTACCTTGGTAGAGGAAACAATAATAAACCATTTACCACGTAAGAAGGTCAGGAGGTTGGAGAGGACTGTGTCAGGTTATGAACGCTCAACTTAGTACACCAATACATACAAACAGGCTTTTGAGAGACTGGTTTTGGCTTTGATGTTAAATGATTCTTAGAGCTTGAAGACACAGAAGAGTAATTAATGTTACAATGATCATTGTCTTATGAGGGTGATGGTTATTTCTAGTTATGAGTAATGGTCAGAGAGGAAGACCTTCGGTGTGAACTCCAGTGAATCACTTAGCCTGAGCTGAAACATTGATTATTAAAACATAATGTAATAGTTGTCAGTTTTGTGCAAGAGCAAGCCCAGTGGGTAAATGGTGTTAAAGATAACATATATAAAAACAGAAGATGCTGGAAATACATGATAGGTCAGGTAGCCTCTGGAGGAAACATTTATATCTCAGATATATCTCAGAATCACTTTATTACCAGTATGTGAAACATACCAGAATTGATTGTGCTTCAATGCCAAGCATAAAACAGAGGAAAACACCATAGCTAACAACATAATAGCAACCAACAGTTTACAAGACAATAGTGCAGCCAGGAGCCATCGACAATTAACAGAATAGTCACATGCACAAACGTCAATATATATATATAGGCATCCATTAGTCTCATGAGACCATGGGATTTGCGCCTTGGAAGGTTTCCAGGGCACAGGCTTGGGCAAGGTTGTATGGAAGATCAGCAGTTGCCCATGCTGCAAGATCTCCCCTCTCCATGCCACCGATGTTGTCCAAGGGAAGGGCATTAGGACCCATACAGCTTGACACCGGTGTCATCGCAGAGCAATGTGTGGTTAAGTGCCTTGTTCAGGGACGCACACGCTGCCTCAGCCAAGGCTCGAACTAGTGACCTTCGAATCACTAGACGAATGCCTTAACCACTTGGCCACGTGCCAACGTCAATAATCAAGCTTAAATACATGTGAACATATGAACAGATGCAATAATTATCACCAGAACAAGGAGTGCAGGGAAAACTATTTAACGGACATTGTGCAGGGTCCGTTAAGATATTACTCCTGAGTGAATTTTGTTGAGAAGCTGGATAGCTAAAGAAGCCTCAGAGATGATGATGTGTAGTCCTGGTGGTGATGGACTTGTAACGTTTCCCTGATGGCAATTTGATTAATTGATGATTGCCAGGGTGGGTGAAGTCAGCAGTAATTTTCAGTAATTATCTCATAAGTAATAATTTCAAAATGATTAGAAGTTTGGCAAGATAGGCATCTTGTATTTGCAGATGTGGGGTGGTGGTGAGGGGGGAGGAACATTGGGAATATCTGTGACAGGGTGGAGACCAATGAAGGATGCATGACGTAGATCCACTCTAACCCTCTGTTCTTTTTTCTCATCCTTCCCTCCTCTCTCCAACATGAAACATTCCTGCTGTCTAAACTTCTCAGTTCTGATGCAAGGTCAGTAATCAGAAATGATAACTTTGTTTCTGTCTCCAAATATGCTGCCTGACCCACTGAGTATTTCCAGCATTCCTGTTTCATTTCTAATTTACTTATGTACTCTTTGGGATCTGGGTGTCACTGTCAAGGCCAACATTCATTGCCCAGCCCTCAATGCCTTTGAGAAAACAGCCGTGAGCCCCCATTTTGAACCACTTGTGTCCCTACAAAGGAGGTGTAAGGCACTCCTTCCTTCCGCAGGCCTGAAGGTCACCCTTGGGCAAGGTGTAACACCAGCTTAGCTCTTCACCCCTCTGATCAAGGTCATGTGAAGCCATGGGAGCAGGTGGTGGATGGTCATACGAGCAGCCGGTGCAGATCACAAGTCCTGGCTATGCGACTGCTGACACCAGGCAGACAATCTCTAATGAGTATTGATAATGGCTGGACTCTCCCATCTTGTAAACACACTGCCCAGAAGAAGGCAATGGCAAACCACATCTGTAGAAAAATTTGCAAGAGCACTCATGGTCAAGACCATGATCACCTATGTCATAGAGCACGGCTCATAATGATGGTGATGAGTGTCCTTCCAATGAAGGTACTCCTACAGTGTGGTTAAATAGAGAATCCATATTTGAAGAACCAGTGATAAATATCTAAATCAGTATTGCACGTGATATAGAGGGTAACCTGCAGATGGGTCAAATGGTCTGTTACTGTGCTGTATGTTTCTAAGACTCTATTACAACAGATGGTATCTCTTGGAACATAATGCATAAACTGAAGTCAGTACCTACAGAATAACACACTGGCTGGACTACAGCACCTGGAGGGTAACCTACAGGTAGCATTTGGAGAATATTCTGGTTGGATTTAAAAATTAACTTTAATATAATTCCAAGAGCATGCTACAGTGGGTAGTGTGTACAAAATTTTGGCTTTGTCAAAGGCAGGTCGTGCCTTACAAGCCTGATTGAATTCTTTGAGGATGTGACTAAACACATTGATGAAGGTGGAGCAGTAGATGAAGTGTATATGGATTTCAGCAAGGCATATGATAAGGTACCACATGCAAGGCTTTTTGAGAAAATAAGGAGGCATGTGATCCAAGAGGACATTGCTTTGTGGATCCAGAACTGGCTTGCACACAGAAGGCAAAGAGTGGTTGTAGGTGGATCATATTCTGCATAGAGGTCGGTGACCAGTGGTGTGCCTCAGGGATCTGTTCTCCGACCCCTACTCTTTGTGATTTTTATAAATGTCCTGGATGAGGAAGTGGAGGGATGAGTTAGTAAATTTGCTGATGACACAAAGGTTGGGGGTGTTGTGGATAGTGTAGAGGGCTGTCAGAAGTTACAGTGAGGCATCAATAGGTTGCAAAACTGGGCTGAGAAGTGGCAATGGAGTTCAACCCAGACAAGCGTGAAGTGGTTTATTTTGGTAGGTCAAATATGATGGCAGAATATACTATTAATGGTAAGGCTCTTGGCAGTGTGGAGGATCAGAGGGATTTTGGGGTCCGAGTCCACAGGACGCTCAAAGCAGCTGCGCAGGTTGACTCTGTGGTTAAGAAGGCATATAGTGTATTGGTCTTTTTCAACTGTGGGATTGAGCTCAAGAGTCAAGAGGTAATGTTACAGCTATACAGGACCCAGGTCAGATCTCTTTTGGAGTACTGTGCTCAGTTCTGGTCACCTCACTACAGGAAGGATGTGGAAACTATAGAAAGGGTGCAGAGGAGATTTACAAGGATGTTGCCTGGATTGGAGATCATGCCTTATGAGAACAGGTTGAGTGAACTCGGCCTTTTCTCCTTGGAGCGATGTAGGATGAGAGGTGACCTTACAGAGGTGTATAAGATGATGAGAGGCAATGATCATGTGGATAGTCAGAGGCTTTTTCCTGGGGCTGAAATGGCTAATGTGAGAGGGCACAGTTTTAAGGTGTTTGGAAGTAGATACAGCGGAGATGTCAGGGGTAAGTTTTTTACGCAGAGAGTGGTGAGTGTGCGGAATGGGCTGCCGGTAACGGTGGTGGAGGCAGATAAAATAGGGTCTTTTAAGGGAGTCTTGGATAAGAACATGGAGCTTTGAAAAATAGAGGGCTATGGGTAACTCGTGGTTATTTCTAAAGTAAGTACATTATTTTACAGCATTGTTGGCTGAAGGGCCTGTATTGTGCTGTAGGTTTTCTATGTTTCTAATATTTGTTCCTCTACCATAATGTACAGTTCAGAAGTTTATATTGATGCTAAGCTGCCAATTAAAAAATGTTCTTCAGGTTGAAGTAGATAATTTCTACTAGAGATAATATTAATTTCCAATATTTCTTTAATCACATAGCTGAGGGGCACAGGGTTTGGAGAAAGAATGGGCGACGGGGTTCCTTAGCATTGTGAAGGATTCCTCTCCTCCACCCCAGATTCTCTTTGACCGCCCGCCATCAGGCAGGAGGTACGGTAGTATTAGGACAAGATCTGTTAGTGTAGATAACAGCTTTTTCACTTAAGACACTCCCTGCCACCACCCAGGTCTCATCACGCATAAAATGCCAATAGAGTAATACTGCCTACATTTTAACTGGTGTCGTACATTCACCTTATGCTAAATGTCAATCTTTCTGGAATATATTTTATTATTTTTGATTTATTTGTGGTCATATTAGTTTATGAATTGTGTGAGAGTTACAGTATATGGTCTAGCAGAAAGTTTGGCGGTATACATGTATACGGTTGAATGACAATAAACTTGAACTTGATTTGGATATGTCATTCAGAACATAGTTTTTCTGATTACACAGATGTCTGTCAGCATGGCATTGTTAGAGCAGTTTGGATTTTCATGTTCTCTTCTCAGGAGGAGCACGTGGATCTGAACCTTCACCTGGAAGGGCAGAGCAACAGCGGTAGGTTTATCATCGCTGCTCTACTTTTGTTGTACCAGTGGCAAGTATAATACAAACACTAAACTCTAACAATCAAATTCATTTTAGCAAGGTGGGCTCTTAATGGCTTTAAGGTATGACTTCTCATCTGTTTTAGTCATTACTATTTAGAAATAACTTCTTTTATTTAATTCATGGCATTTCTGAAATCAGGATTTCTAAAATTAATGGTATTTTCCTGCCTTGTGCTTTAGTGTGCGAAACAAGTAATTCATTGTGAAATCTTTGGGGACTTATTTGGACACAAGTAAATTTAAACATAAATTATACACAAATTTTACAAGAAAAAGCACAATTAGAACAAAAACACTAGCGTCCATTGCAGTCCTCTTCTTATGCTCAATTTAGCCACTAAATGTTCGAAACAATATTTATTTTTCTACCATAATGTACAGCTTACCCATTTATCATGATGTTAAATTGTCCTTTACAAAACATTCTACAGATTTAATTAGATAATTGCTAATAGAGTTAAAAATAACAACCAATATTTCCTTTAAACCTGTCTGTATTTTTTTTTACAAATGGTACTCTGTGAACGTTGTGGACTTTGCTGGCAATGGCAGTATTTATTTTCTGTCCCTGAACTGCTCGGGCATTTAAGTGCCAATCACATTATTGAACCCAGAGTCACATATAGGCTGGACCGATTAAGGACAACAGATTTTAGCTCTCTGATAACCAGATGGCCTTATAAGACAATGTAGTCATTCCAAAACTACCCACACAAATGGATTAACATCGAACAATAGAGCTCCTTATAGGCCCTTTAGCCCACAATGAGCTAGTATTTTAAATTGGATTTAGTAGAGATATACGCCATGGAAACAGCCCTTCAACCCACAGAGTTAGTATCAGGTTTATTATTTTTTAGTTTTATTTATTGAGATAAGCATGGAATAGGTCTGTCTGGCCCTTTGAGCCATGCTGCCCAGAATTCACGGGACAATTTACAACGACCAAGTAACCTACCAGCTGGCACATCTTTGGAATGTGGGAGGAAATCAGAGCACCCAGTGGAAATCCACTCAGTCACGGGGAGAGCGCACTCACAGTTTGCAATGGCGGGAATTGAACCCAGGTTGCGGGTACCGTAAAGTGTTGCGCTAACCTCGAGGCTACCATGTTATCCTGTGACAGTATTATCACTGATATGTGTCGTGTAATTTGTTGTTTTGTGGCAGCAGTAGAGTGCATATCACCAAATAAGTTGCTATAAGTTACAACAAGAGATATAAATAAGTAGTGTAAAAAGAGAGCAAAATAATGAAGCAGAGTTCATGGGTTCATGGACTGTTCAGAAATCTGACGACTGAGGGGAAGATGTTTCCTGAAACCACCAACTGCCCATTTAAACTAATTCTGTGTTAATTCTCTACATAATCTTATTTAATAGCAGAGGAAATAATATTCAATAACTCAGATACAGAACCATAGAACCATAGAACACTACAGCACAGAAAACAGGCCATTCGGCCCTTCTAGTCTGTGCCGAAACATTACTCCTCTAGTCCCATTGACCTGCACCCAGTCCATAACCCTCCAGACCTCTCCCATCCATGTACCTATCCAATTTATTCTTAAAACTTAAGTGTGAGCTCGCATTTACCACGTCAGATGGCCACTCATTCCACACTTCCACCACTCTCTAACTGAAGAAGTTCCCCCTAATATTCCCCCTAAACCTTTCCCCTTTTACCCTAAGGCCATGTCCTCTCGTACTTATCTCTCCTAATCTAAGTTGAAAGAGCCTTTTCACATTTATTTTGTCTTTCCCCCTCATAATTTTGTAAACCTCTATCAAATCTCCCCTCATTCTTCTACGCTCCAAGGAATAAAGTCCTAACCTGTTCAATCTTTCCCTGTAACTGAACTCCTGAAGACCTGGCAACATCCTAGTAATTCTTCTCTGCACTCTTTCAATCTTACTGATATCCTTCCTATAGTTAGGTGACCAGAACTGTACACAATTCTCCAAATTTGGCCTCACCAATGTCTTATACAACCTCCCCATAACATCCCAACTCCTATACTCAATACTTTGATTTATGAATGCCAGGATGCCAAAAGCCTTCTTTAAAACCCTGTCTTGAATTTTAGGGTTGATTCTGGTCAGCAGGGGATCCCCGACTGTCATCAAGCTACTGCTCATAAAATTCAAGTAACATGAAAGAAAATTATTGCCACTTGGAATGTCAGAACCCTATATCAAGCAGGAAGATTGGACAATGTGATAAATGAAATGGAAAGACTAAAGATTAACATCATGGGAATTAGTGAAGTTTGTTGGATAGGTGCTGGAACATGTCAGAATAGAAATAAAACACTAATTTATTCTTGGTGGAACATTCCATACTAATGGAGTAGGAATTCTTATGGATGAAAACATGGGAAAAAGTGTTTTAGGACATTGGGGAATATCAGAAAGAGTGCTCCTTGTTAGATTCAGAGGACAACCATTTGATTTAGCAATTATACAGGTATATGCACCCACAACAGATGGAACAAATGAAGATATAGATAAATTCTATGAAGAGCTTGAACAAGCAAAGAATGGATGCAAATCTCAAGATATTGTTATTGACATGGGAGATCTTAAGTAGGACAAGGTGCTGATGGAAATACCATAGGAAAATTTGGACTAGGGGAAAGAAATGAAAGAGGTGAGAAATGGGTAGAATGGTGCAAGATGAATAATCAGGTCATTATGAATACCTACTTTAAAAACCATCCAAGATGCTTGGGGACCTGGAAAAGTCCAGGTGATAATACTAGAAATCAAACTGACTTTATTACTATAAACTAAAGATTTAGAAACTCAGTGACTCAATGCAAAACATATCCAGGTGCAGACTGTAATAGTGACCATAACCTAGTAGTATGTCATGTAAAGGTAAAACTTAAAAAACTAAAGAAGCAAAAACCTGAACAATCCCTTGACTACTTGCAATTAATTAAAGAAGAAAACACAAGACAAAAATTTACAATTGAAGTACTTTATACTTTAATTGTCGCCAAACAATTGATACTAGAACATACAATCATCACAGTGATATATGATTCTGCGCTTCCCACTCCCTGGATTACAAATCGATAGTAAATATTAAAAATTTAAATTATAAATCATAAATAGAAAATAGAAAATTGGAAAGTAAGGTAGTACAAAAAAACCGAGAGGCAGGTCCGGATATTTGGAGGGTACGGCCCAGATTCGGGTCAGGATCCATTCAGCAGTCTTATCACAGTTGGAAAGAAGCTGTTCCCAAATCTGGCTGTATGAGTCTTCAAGCTCCTGAGTCTTCTCCCAGAGGGAAGAGGGACAAAAAGTGTGTTGGCTGGGTAGGTCGTGTCCTTGATTATCCTGGCAGCACTGCTCCGACAGCGTGCGGTGTAAAGTGAGTCCAAGGACGGAAGATTGGTTTGTGTGATGTGCTGCACTGTGTTCACGATCTTCTGCAGCTTCTTCTGGTCTTGGACGGGACAACTTCCATATCAGGTTGTGATGCACCCTAGAAGAATGCTTTCTACGGTGCATCTATAAAAATTAGTGAGGGTTTTAGGGGACAGGTCAAATTTCTTTAGTTTTCTCAGGAAGTAAAGGTGCTGGTAGGCCTTCTTGGCAGTGGACTCTGCTTGGTTAGACCATGTCAGGTCATCTGTGATTTTGACCCCGAGGAACTTAAAGCTTTTGACCTGTTCCACTTGCGCACCACTGATGTAAATTGGGTCCTGCGGTCCGCTACTCCTTCTGAGTCAACAACCAATTCCTTCATCTTGCTGACATTGAGGGATAGGTTATTGTCTTCGCACCATGCCACTAGGTTCTTAATTTCCTCTCTGTACTCAAACTCATCATTACCCGAGATACGGCCTACAATTGTGTAATCAGCAGCAAACTTATATATTGAGTTTGATGGAAACTTGGCTACACAATTATGGGTGTACAGTGAGTACAGCAGGGGGCTGAGTACACAGCCTTGTGGGGCACCGGTGCTCAGAGTGATTGTAGAGGAGAGCTTGTCCCCTATTTTTACAGCCTGGGTCCTGTCTGTGAGGAAGTTGGAGATCCAGTTGCAGATCTGAGTGCTAAGGCCCAGGTTCCGGAGCTTAGGAATCAGTTTATTTGGAATGATGGTATTAAAGGCAGAGCTGTAGTCAATGAAAAGGAGCCTTATGTATGCGTCTTTATTCTCCAAGTGTTCTAAGCAGGAATGTAGGGCCAGAGAGATGGCATTTGACGTTGACCTGTTGCTCCAGTAGACGAATTGCAAAGTGTCGAGGTTGACCGGTAGGCTGTAGGGAATAGATTTCAAAGTAAGGAATAGATTTCAAAGTCTAGAAATAGAATCTGTTGAAGATGATAGCAATCGTGTAGAAATGAAATTTAACTCTCTAAAGGATGCCTTGGTAGAATCAGCAAAGTAGGTGATTCCTAAAAAGAAAAAAGCACAAAGAATAAATGGATACCTAAGGCTCCTTTTCATTGACTACAGCTCTGCCAAATACCATCATTCCAAATAAACTGATTCCTAAGCTCCGGAACCTGGGCCTTAGCACTAAGATCTCCAGCTGGATCTTCAACTTCCTCACAGACAGGACCCAGGCTGTGAAAATAGGGGACAAGCTCTCCTCTACAATCACTCTGAGCACCGGTGCCCCACAAGGCTGTGTACTCAGCCCCCTGCTGTACTCACTGTACACCCATGATTGTGTAGCCAAGTTTCCATCAAACTCAATATATAAGTTTGCTGATGACACAACAATTGTAGGCCGTATTTCGGGTAATGGTGAGTTTGTTTACAGAGAGGAAATTAAGAACCTGGTGGCATGGTGCGAAGACAGTAACCTATCCCTCAACGTCTGCAAGACGAAGGAATTGGTTGTTGACTCAGAAGGAGTAGCGGACCGCAGGACCCAATTTACATCAGTGGTGCGCAAGTGGAACAGGTCAAAAGCTTTAAGTTCCTCGGGGTCAATATCACAGATGACCTGACATGGTCCAATCAAGCAAAGTTCACTGCCAAGAAGGCCCACCAGCGCCTTTACTTCCTGAGAAAACTAAAGAAATTTGACCTGTCCCCTAAAACCCTCACTAATTTTTATAGATGCACCGTAGAAAGCATTCTTCTAGGGTGCATCACAACCTGGTATGGAAGTTGCCTGTCCAAGACCGAAAGAAGCTGCAGAAGATCGTGAACAAGGTGCATCACACAAACCAATCTTCCGTCCTTGGACTCACTTTACACCACACACTGTTGGAGCAGTGCTGCCAGGATAATCAAGGATACGACCCACCCAGCCAACACACTTTTCATTCCTCTTCCCTCTGGGAGAAGGCTCAGGAGCTTGAAGACTTGTATGGCCAAATTTGGGAACAGCTTCTTTCCAACTGTGATAAGACTGCTGAATGGATCCTGACCCGGATCTGGTCTGTACCCTCCAAATATCCGGACCTGTCTCTCGGTTTTTTTTTGTACTACCTTACTTTCCATTTTTCTATTTTCTATTTATGATTTATAATTTAAATTTTTAATATTTACTAATTTTTACTATTTTTAATATTTAATATTTGTAATCCAGGGAGCAGGAAGCGCAAAATCAAATATTACTGAGATGATTGTACGTTCTAGTATGAACTGTTTGGCGACAATAAAGTATAAAGTATAAAGTATGACAGATGAAATCAAAAATCTAATGGAAGAAAGGAGACAGATGAAAGCAAATCGAATAGAATATAAGTCCTTAGATAAAACAGTTAAAAGCTCATGTCAAAAAGCCAAAGAAGAATGGTTAATCCAGGAATGTGAGCAACTTGAAAGAATCCCTATTACTGATCCAAAAAGGTTACATCAACAAGAATATCACTGGTAAAAAGCTCCTCTGTTCTTCAGGTGGATGTTTGAAAGCAAAGGACGGTACCATTATCATGGAAAAAGATGAGATTTTGAACAGATGGACTGAGTATATTCAGGAATTGTTTGAAGACGATCAAGGTGAAAAACCAGAAATTAAAAAAAACATTGAAGGTCCAAGTATTTTAAAATCTGAAGTTCGTAATGCAATAAATAAGATGAAGAAAGGAAAGGCAGCAATGAATTGATGAATTAGCAATAAAACAAGTTATCACCCTTGAAGATTATAGAATTGAAAAACTTATTGATTTAATCAATGACATTTATAAGACTGGAATAATACCAGAAGAGATGAAAATAATCAGTATTTATCACTCTTCCTAAGAAACCTGGAGCAATAGAATGTGAATTACATAGGACCATAAATTTAATGAGTCATATCACTAAGATACTTCTAAGAATTTTGATGACAAGAGCTAAAAGTAAGATACAAGCTGAAATAGGTAAAGAACAATGTGGTTTTGTGAAAGGCAAAGGTATAAGAAACGTAATATTGATGTTAAGGATACTATCAGAACAAGCTATACAAGTGCAAAAAGATTTGTTTGCAGCAACACACATAAAAATTGCTGGTGAACCCAGCAGGCCAGGCAGCATCACTAGGAAGAGGTACAGTCGATGTTTTGGGCTAGTAAGAGATTTGAAAGTAGAGGGGAGGGGGAGTTCCAAAATGATAGGAGAAGACAGGAGGGGGAGGGATGGAGCCAAGAGCTGGACAGTTGATTGGCAAAGGGGATATGAGAGTATCATGGGACAGGAGGCCCAGGGAGAAAGAAAAGGGGGGGGGAACCCCAGAGGATGGGGAAGGGGTAGAGTGAGAGGGACAGAGGAAGAAAAAGGAGAGAGAGAAAAAGAATGTGTGTATATAAATAAATAATGGATGGGGTATGAGGGGGAGGTGGGACATTAGCGGAAGTTTGAGAAGTCAATGTTCATGCCATCAGGTTGGAGGCTACCCAGATGGAATAAAAGGTGTTGTTCCTCCAACCTGAGTGTAGCTTCATCTTTACAGTAGTGGAGGCCATGGATAGACATATCAGAATGGGAATGGGACGTGGAATTAAAATGTGTGGCCACTGGGAGATCCTGCTTACTCTGGCAGACAGAGCGTAGGTATTCAGCGAAACGATCTCCCAGTCTGCGTCGGGTCTCGCCAATATACAGAAGGCCGCATTGGGAGCACCGGACGCAGTATATCACCCCAGCCGACTCACAGGTGAAGTGTTGCCTCACCTGGAAGGACTGTTTGGGGCCCTGAATGGTGGTAAGGGAGGAAGTGTAAGGGCATGTGTAGCAGTTGTTCTGCTTACAAGGATAAGTGCCAGGAGGGAGATCAGTGGGGAGGGATGGGGGGACGAATGGACAAGAGAGTCGCGTAGGGAGCGATCCCTGTGGAAAGCAGAGGTGGGGGAGGGAAAGATGTGCTTAGTGGTGGGATCCCGTTGGAGGTGGCGGAAGTTATGGAGAACTATATGTTGGACCCGGAGGCTGGGGGGTGGTAGGTGAGGACAAGGGGAACCCAATTCCTAGTGGGGTGGCGGGAGGATGGAGTGAGAGCAGATGTACGTGAAATGGGGGAGATGCGTTTGAGAGCGGAGTTGATGGTGGAGGAAGGGAAGCCCCTTTCTTTAAAAAAGGAGGACATCTCCCTCGTCCTGGAATGAAAAGCCTCATCCTGAGAGCAGATGCAGTGGAGACGGAGGAATTGCGAGAAGGGGATGGCATTTTTGCAAGAGACAGGGTGAGAAGAGAAATAGTCCAGATAGCTGTGAGAGTCAGCAGGCTTATAGTAGACATCAGTAGATAAGTCGATCAGTAGATAAGAACATTGACTTGTCAAACTTCTGCTAATGCCCCTTCTCCCTCTCGTACCCCATCCGTTATTTATTTATATACACACATTCTTTCTCTCTCTCTCCTTTTTCTCCCTCTGTCCCTCTTACTATACCCCTTGCCCATCCTCTGGGTTTTCCCCCTGCTCCCCCTTTTTTTTCTCCCTGGGCCTCCTGTCCCATGATCCTTTGATATCCCTTTTGCCTATCACCTGTCCAGCTCTTGGCTCCATCCCTCCCCCTCCTGTCTTCTCCTATCATTTTGGATCTCCCCCTCCCCCTACCACTTTCAAACCTCTTACTAGCTCTTCTTTCAGTTAGTCCTGATGAAGGGTCTCAGCTCAAAACGTCGACTGTACCTCTTCCTAGAGATCCTGCCTGGCCTGCTGCATTCACCAGCAACTTTTATCTGTGTTGCTTGAAATTCCAGCATCTGCCGATTTCCTCGTGTTTGCGTTTTTAAAAGATTTGTTTGTTTGTTTGTTTGTTTTATCAACTACACAAAAACATTTGATAAAGTGAAGCACAATCAGTTATTTGAAATATTACAGAAGGCTCTAGATCTAGATTCAAAAGGCCTCCGTCTAATCAGAAATCTGTACTGGGAACAAACTGCCGTTGTAAAAATAGATGGAGAAGTGAGTCAGTTTACGAAAATCAAGAGAGGTGTTAGACAAGGGTATGTTTTCTCCCCTGATTTATTTAATGTGTACCGAGAAACAATATTACAAAAAAATAAGAGACATCTTGGGAATCAAAGTTGGCAGTGAAAACATCAATAATTTCAGATATGCGGATGACACTATGTTAATAGCAAGTACGGAGGAAGAACTACAAAACTTAATTGATATAATTGTTGAAGAAAGTGCAAAAATGGGTCTATCTATCAATTGCAAAAAGACAGAATGTATGGTGATATCCAAAAAGAAGGAGAATCCTATCTGCAGGCTGAGAATAAACAGGGAAGACATAAAACAAGTACAGAACTTTTGCTACTTAGGAAGCTGGGTGACATCAGATGGCAGGTGCGACTTGGACATTAAAAGAAGAATAGTGATGGCAAAAGTGATGCATGATAATTATGGGAAAGATTGAAGGGAAGAAAGAAGGAGGAAGACAAAGACAAATGATGATGGAGACAGCAGCCAGAGAACTGGAAATGAATACCAATGAATTGATCCACTTGACCCGAAACAGGAGTGTGTGGGCCATGACAGTCAAAGCTCAAACTGGGCATGGCACCTGATGATGATGATGATGACAACCCTGTCTATCTGTGATGCCACTTTCAGGGAATTATGTATCTGAACTCCCAGATCTCTTTGTTCCTCCACACTCCTCAGTGCCCTACCATTTTCTGTGTATGTCCTACCTTGATTTGTCCTTCCAAAATGCAAAACCTCACACTTCTCTGCATTAAGTTCCATCTGCCATTTTCTGGCCCATTTTTCCAGTTGATCCAGATCCCTCTGCAAGCTTTGAAAGCCTTCCTCGCTGTCCACAACGCCTCCAATCTTAGTGTCATCAGCAAACTTGCTGATACAATTTACCATATTATTATCTAGCTCACTGATATAGACAACAAACAACAATGGTCCCAGCACAGATCCTTGAGGCACACCACTAGTCACAGGCCTCCAGTCTGAGAAGCAATCATCCACTACCAGTCTCTGTCTTCTCCCACACAGCCAATTTCAAATCCAGTTTACAACCTCTCCATGGATACCTCGTGTCTGAACCTTCTGAACTAACCTCCTGTGTGGGACCTTTTCAAAGGTCTTATTAAAGTCCGTGTAGACAACATCCACAGCCTTTCCTTCGTCTACTTTCTTGGTAACCTCCTCGAAAAAATCGACAAGATTCGTTAAACATGATCTACCACGCACAAAGCCATGCTGACTATCTTTAACCAGCCCTTGGTTGTCCAAATACTTGTATATAAATTCCTCCTCGATGAAATTTGTGTTCATGATCCAGAACTCCAGCTCCTGATTCAGTAACTCAACCACCACACTATCTTAACTCACTTGAACCTATAATCAGCAATCTATTGGAGATTGATTAACTCTGCAATGGGACAAAAAAAGCATCCAAATGGTATAAGCAGAAAATGCTGAGAATGAAAAGAAAGACTTTTTATTGGAAAGATTAAATGACAACACGGATGATTGTAACAGGCAAGAAGGGAATTTTAATGTGACAAGTAGAGAAACAAAGAGTGAGTCTAAATGAGATTAAAAAAAGCCAAAGACGCAGAAGTTGCAGTTATTGAAATAAAAGGAATTTAAATACTTAGTGGTATTTTAAAGACTTAATTCAAAACTCAGTATTTTATCTACTTTGTTTAAGGACTTAAGATGATTAAGATCATTTAACTGAAGTAAAACAATTAAAATATTGTAAATTAACTGAAGTTCACCATAGTTCCCTGCAACTTGCTTTTCATTTGAATGAATGGATATGGTAGCACCGTACTAGGTCCAAGCTGGAGCAGACTGTTCCCAAACAGATTCCCCCCTGTGATTCATGGGGAGCTGCTGCAGGTTTGTGCTTCAGTGCAGGGCCCATATCTCATCAGGGTGGGCTCAGAGGCTTCCCGGAAAACAGCTGTCAGTAAGTTCAGGGCCCCCCTCTTTAAATGAAAGGACTAAGATTAAAGTCCATGTTAGGGTAGAGGATGGGAATTAATAAATGACAAATAGATTAACATAGAACAGTAGATCGCAGTACAGGCCCTTCAGCCCACAATGCGCTGACCCTTTAACATACTTAAGGATCATTCTAACACTTCCCTCCCACATAGCCCTCCATTTTTCTTTCGTTAATATGCCTACCAAAGAGTCTCTTAAATGTTCCTAAGGTAATTGCCTCCAGAACAAGCCCTGGCAACACATTCCTTGCACTACCACTTTCTGTGGGAAAGAAAACCTACCTCAGACACCCTTCCCCTAGACATTCCTGCAAGAACCGTAAAGGTAAGACCCCTGGTATTACCTATTTCCACCCTGGGAAAATGTCTCTGGCTGTCCCCTCCATCTATCTGATGGAGGATGAGAGGTGTCCTGACAGAGGTGTACAAGATAAAGAGAGGCATTGATCGTGTGGAGAGTCAGAGGCTTTTTCCCAGGGCTGAAATGGCTAGCATGAGAGGGCATAGTTTTAAGGTGCTTGGAAGTAGGTATAGAGGAGATGTCGGGGTAAGATCTTTACGCAGAGAGTGGTGAAAGTGGGTTGCCGGTGGCGGTGGTGGAGGTGGAAACGATAGGGTCTTTTAAGAGACTCCTGGATGGGTACATGGAGCTTAGAAAAATAGAGGGCTATTGGTAAGCCTAGGTAGTTCTAAGGTAAGGACATGTTCAGCACAGCTTTGTGGGCCGAAGGGGCTGTATTGTGCTGTGGGTTTTCTATGTTTCTATGCCTCTTATCACCTTGCACAGTTCTATCAAGTTACCTCTCATCCAGGGGTTCCCATCCTGTGTTCCACAGATCCCTTGTTTAATGGCATTGGTCTGTGGCATAAAAATGATTGGGAACCCCTGCTCTCATCCTTATTTGCTCCAAAGAGAGAAGCCCTAGCTCATTTAGTCTACCCCCATAAAATATACTCTCCAATCCTGGCAGCATCCTGGTAAATCACCTCTGCACCCTCTCTAAAGTTTCCACATCCTTTCTATAATGAGGCGAGCAGAAGTGCTCGCAGTACTCTGAATGTGGTCTAACCAGAGTTTTATAGACCAATGAATTAATTCAGCTTGGTGAATCCTATGCCTGCTGGCATTTAACTGGGAAGTACTGACTGATTGCTGTGGAATTTTTGCACTTGTCTTCAAAATCCTGGATAATATCCGAAACTGTTGAACTCACTGCTCGGTCTGGAAGGCTGCACAATGTAAAACTTAATTATAGATTGTAATTATATCCTTCCATTGGAATATTTCAGCATAATCACACCTCCCCTCACACTCTATTTGGCCTCCAAATACCAAACTGTGATTTCTTTGTACTTTTTAATTTATCTGCTGATCGCAATGTGGTACCCTCTGCAACAGGGAGAACAAAAATATTCATTGTATCCAGTTTGCAGGATACCTCCAAATATTTGCAAAAGTAACCCCAAGCCTGAGTCTGCCAGGATAATTTTGTGTCCCATTCCTTCTGTGATGAGAGGTCTAGGCGAGGATGATAACGATTCATGTGTTGGAGTATATAAGATGAGAATTGAGACATAGTTTTGATGACAGGGTTCTTGACTAGATGCTAGATGAGAACCTGATGAGACCAGACGAGAATCCAGACAAGAAAGAAATCCCAAACACAATCGCAGACAGAACCTGAGCTCTGGTGCTCTGTAAATATCCAAATCTTGGTGCCAAAACATGGCCGCTTATTAGTGGAGTGGGCCAGAATCTTTAAAGGGACTGTCCCAGCTATCCATACTCTGGAGGGTCAGAGCATCTAAAATCTGGAGGCTGCCGCGGACGGCTGCATACCGTAACATCTTCTTTGACCTCCCCGTCATCAGCCTCCCTGAATCTGCAATGCAAGTCCACAGAACCACCTTTCAGTTTCTCAGGACTTAAGTTCAGCAATTTCAGAAGCAAGATTCAGTTTCTCACAGTTGCAGCTCCTCTGGACAAAAATGTTTTGTTTCTTTGTCTCCCACATTACATTTACTTTTGTCTTGGTTCATCAATGCATTTGTCATTTCTCCCATTCTATCCTAAAATGGACAATCCCTTTGTTCTTTCCTCTATTCCAATTTCCCTTTCAATCTGAAAATGTTCTGGTATGGATCACAAAAACATAGAATTGTACTGAGCAGAACCTAACCTTGCCAACTGCGATGATTATCCGCACTAATTCCATTTGCCTGGAATTGGCTCAGATCCCTCTGCAGCTTTTCTATTCACGTGTCGATGCAAATGTCTTTCAGAAGTTATTATTGCGTCTGCCTCCACCACCTCCTCCAGCATTTGTCCCAGATATTCACCAGCCTTCTGTGTGAGAGACCTAACCTTCAGATCGCTCTTAAATTTCACTTTAAACTCTGTCCTCTAGTTCTAGTCACCTTGTCCTTAGAAAAAGTCTCTGCCTATTCCATCCATGCACTTTGTATTTTTATAAGCCTCTGTAAGGTCCCTTTCAGAGAATTGTCAGGATGGAGCTCCCAGGACTGGACACCATCTATTCCAGCAGACTCAGGAGGAAAGCAATCAGCATAACCAGAGACACCACACACCCCGGCCACTCCGTGTTTGACCCGCTGCCGTCCAGCAAAAGGTTCAGGACACTAAAAGCCAGAACAAATAGACTGAGGATCAGCTTCTATCCCAGAGCTGTGGCCTCCATCACACCACCCCCACAGAACAATGACTGAAACTGTGAGCACACACATGCAAGGACTCAAATACCTGCACTAACGGCACTTTGTGCATTACTGTGATATTCTGGTGCTGCTGCAACTTATTTTCTGCTACTTATCTATTTAATACTGTTTTTCTGTTACTCTCTTGTTTTTATCTACTGCTTTATTTAATTGCCTGAGAGGAAGCCAAACAGAGTTTCATTGTACCTTTGTATAATGACAATAAAGATCATTCAATTCAGTCTCCAACGTTACAGTGAGAATAAACCCAGGCTATCTCAGCTCTCTTTATAACTACAACTCTCCTTTTGAGGTAACATCTTGGTGAATCTCTTCTGAACCCTCTCTGTTGCTACCACAAAACCCACTAGCTGTGTTTTATTTACTATTGCAGTGGAGTCACCTCTACAGTGGTGAGATCAGCTATAGTTATTATTAACAAATTGCAAATCACCTCTCTATTTCTAACTCTTAAGGAACATCTGAACAGGTATTTGACTAAACTGGGCTTAGAGAGGGATACAGAATTAATGCAGAGTTGGGCATAGTGGTTGGTATAGCCACAGTGGGCTTGTTTCTGTGATGTACAACTCTGTAACTCTATGACCTTTTTCATGTAGTGTGGCAACAGACCTGTACACAACACTCTCTATAAATCTGACCCTTTTCAATTCTTATGAAAGCTTGTGGTGGCTCACCCATGCAGCAAGCGAACCGGCTCCAGCAGTCGCCAGCAAGCCCGCAGCCAGCGGCAACCGAGAGGGTTCTGAGTGCGGGGCAGACCTCGGCCCAGAAGCCGACGTCGCTTCTGCCACACAAAGAGCGGGGGATGCTGGGAGCGGTCCAATCTTCTGCACCACTCAACCCCTGGTCTGGTTCGAGCAATCGGAGGCCCAGTTTCAGGTCAGGCAAATTGTCTCAGACGCCACCAGGTATTACGACGTGGTGGGCGCCCTCAACCAGGAGACAGCGGGCCGCATTATCGACTTTCTGCATCAGCCCCCGGCAACAGACAGGTACGAGGCACTCAAGGCCCTGTTAATCTGCACATTTGGCCTCTCCTGCAGCCTGGGCAACCGCGCGCCATCAGCCCTGATGAGCGACATGCTAGCGCTGGCAGACAGCCATAAGCCTTGCCTGCTTTTTGAACAGATCTTCTTGGAGAAAATGCCAGAAGACATCCACCTCCTGCTAGCAGATGAAGACTTCAGAGACCCGTGCAGGGTGGCTGCCTGTGTGGACGTGCTTTGACG
Source organism: Mobula hypostoma (assembly GCF_963921235.1). NCBI lineage: Eukaryota > Metazoa > Chordata > Chondrichthyes > Myliobatiformes > Myliobatidae > Mobula > Mobula hypostoma. The sequence goes on from NC_086097.1 coordinate 17,033,364, forward strand.
CGCCAAACAAAGTGGTGGAAACACTATCGGAATTAGTGCTGTCCCACGGCTGAAAGCCCAGCCCTCCCACACCCCAGCAGCAGAGCATGTAACGCTCACACCAAGGGACGGCACCACTTCTGAGTCTTGGTGTTTTTATCATCAAAAGTGGGGTTCCGACTGCTTGGGGGCGCCGTGTTTTCGACGCCTTGCACGGTTTAGCCCACCCTTCCATCCAGGCAGCCATCCAGCTGATCGCAGACAGGTTTGTGTGGCACGACCTACACAAGCAGGTCGGGCACTGGGCCAGGACATGCACGCACTGCAACCCTTCCAGCTGACACATAGGAGGTTTGAACATGTCCATGTGGACATCGTCAGCCCACTGCCGGTTTCGAGAGGAGCGAGATACCTGTTCACCATGGTGGACAGGTTCACGAGGTGGCTGGAAGCTATCCCACTCGCTGACACGTCCACGGAGACATGTGCCAGAGCCCTGATTACCACCTGGGTGGCACGGTTCAGACTCCCAGCCCACGTCACTTCAGATAGGGGTGTGCAGTTCACATCGGCTTTGTGGTCTGCACTGGCACAACTCCTGGGAACCCAGCTCCACTGAACGACTGCTTACCACCTGCAGTCCCCAATGGCCTGGCGGAACGTTTCCACAGGCACTTGAAGTCAGCCCTGATGGCATGCCTCCGAGGGCCAGACTGGGTTGACGAACTCCCCTGGGTGCTGCTTGGCATCCGCACGGCACCCAAGGAGGACCTGGCCACATCATCGGCCGAACTTGTTTACGGTGCCCCGCTCACAGTTCCCGGTGAGTTATCCCAGCACCCCGTGACCAGGAGGACAACACCTATGGTGGTCCTAACTAAACTCTGGGAGCGACTTGAAACACTTGCCCCAGTCTCGACATCCCATCACAGAACAGCACCTTCTTTCGTGCCCAAGGACCTACAACAGAGCAGGTATGTTTTCGTTTGCCGAGGCATGCACAGACCACCCCTTCAGTGACCATATGAGGGACCCTATAAGGTGGTGCACCATAATGGAGCGACCTGCGTTCTCGACATCGGTGGTCGTGAAGAGACTTTTGCCATTGACCGTCTCAAGCTGGTGCACCTAGACCTCAATCACCCGGTTGTCCCACGACGTTGAGGCTGGCCACCTAAAAGAACTGACAGTGTGCAGACTGTGGACTCTGCACCTCCTAGCGCCGGTTCTGGGTGCGGGGGGGGGGTCATGTGGCGGTTCGCCCACGCGGCAAGCGAACCGGCTCTAGCAGTCGCCGGCGAGTCCGCAGCCAGCGGCAACCGAGAGGGCTCTGAGTGCGGGGCAGACCTGAGCCCGGAAGCCGATGTCACTTCCATTCCGCAAAGGGCAGGGGATGCTGGGAGCGGGCACTTAAGTGCGTACCGATTCAAACAGTAAACGGTTCAACCAGAACCTGCTCGACTCAGTGTGTTGCTTTCACTTGTTGCGTATCAGCGCGACTACAAGCTCTGATACAGACAAGGTGGAGCCGGTGCCACAGTGACATTCTGTGGGACACGTACAATAATTCCAAATATATTCTTCTTTTGCCCATTACGCTGTTGGCGTTAGGGCAGCAACGAAGGTCCTCCATCTCTGGCGGTGCTCACGGTTTCCTTCATCATGTCAGTAGCTTCCTCTAGGTTTACTACCAGTCTTGCAAGTCCCAGGTGGAAACTCAGGAATACTGTTCTACACAGATGTAGAAGGATTCTTCATTGCTGTTTCTGTAATGGCTTTGTTTGACCAGTCAGGGTTGTTAGCCCTGAGCTGAACCCCCGAACCTGGAGGACTGGTGGACCACTCTTAGTCTGGCCTCTACCCTTTGACCTGTTTGGCCTGGGTGACCCTACCAAGAGCTGAAGCATAAACATTGCCTCCAGCCAGCACAGCTCTCTGGGTCACTGAGGCATGCAAGCCTCCAAATGATGACAGGGTTGTGGTCCTCTTGGAGGACTTCGAACTATACCTCTTTTGAATTACTCTCACTGAAATCTGCAGCATGTAATATCCTTTTAAGCAATGTACTTTTAAATTGACAGATATCATGATTTTCTGAAGGATTTGGCAGACCAGGCAAGTACAACACCTTTAAGTGGACAAAGGCTCATCACCATGGCTGGAAGCGAGGCAGGAAGGGGGAGAGGAGAGGGGGGATTCCAAGCCAGGCTGAAACACAGAGGAATGAGGCCCCTTCTACGCAGCCTCTTGTAAGCAAATGTGCAGTTGCTGGAGTACAAAATTGAGGACCTGAGTGCAATATTGCTGTATCTGAGGGAAATAAGAGATTATTGTGTTCTCTGCTTGAAAGAGACATGGCTTTTTTCTAGCACGTCAGATATGGTAATCAGACCCGTAGGCTTCTCTTGGCACTCAATGTCAGTAAGACGAAAGAGCTGATTGTGGACTTCAGGAAGGGTAAGATGAAGGAGCACATACAAATCCTCATAGAAGGATCAGAAGTGGAGAGAGTGAGCAGCTTCAAGTTCCTGGGTGTCAAGATCTCTGAGGATCTAACCTGGTCCCAACGCATTGATGTAGTCATGAAGAAGGCAAGACAGTGACTATACTTCATTAGGAGTTTGAAGCGATTTGGCATGTCAACAACTACACTCAAAAACTTCTATAGTTGTGCCATGAAGAGCATTCTGACAGGCTGCATCACTGTCTGGTATGGAGGGGCTACTGCACAGGACCGAAAGAAGCTGCAGAAGGTTGTAAATCTAGTCAGCTCCATCTTGGGCACTAGCCTACAAAGTACCCAGGACATCTTCAGGGAGCGGTGTCTCAGAAAGGCAGTGTCCATTATTATAGACCTCCAGCACCCAGGACATGCTCTTTCCTCAGGTAGGAGATACAGAAACCTGAAGGTACACACTCAGCGATTCAGGAACAGCTTCTTCTCTTCTGCCATCCGATTCCTAAATGGACTTTGAAGCTTTAGATGCTACCTCACTTTTAAAAATATACAGTATTTCTGTTTTTGCACATTTTAAAATAATCTATTCAATATACGTAATTGATTTACTTGTTTATTTATTATGTTTTATTTTATTTACTGTATTATGATTATTTCTCTCTCTCTCTGCTAGATTATGTATTGCATTGAACTGCTGCTGATAAGTTAACAAATTTCACGTCACATGCCGGTGATAATAAACCTGATTCTGATTCTGATTCTTAGGATGGATCGAACTACTGATTCAGGGAAATGGTGGAGGTGTGAATTTCATGATAGACGATCAGTGGTGCTTCAATGTGGCTGTTTTGTCAAACTCGTTTTCCCCTGACCTTGAACACTTAACGGTCAAATGTCATCCAATCGATTTACCGAGGAAGTTCTCCTCCATAATCCTGACATAGTTTACATACCACCAGTGGCTGACTATAAGGCACTGCATGATGCCATCTCCAAACAAGAACCAATCTATCCCGACACATTTCAAATCATAGTCAGTGACTTCAGTCAGGCTTGTTTGAAGAAAACCCTATCCAATTACCATCAGCATATACCCTGCAGCAATAGAGATCCCAACACACTAGACCGCTGTTATCGTCAGAGAAGGAATGCCTACTGTTCCATGCCCAGACCACATCTTGGTGAATCAGATCACTTGGCTGTCCCTGGCTAAGTACAAAAGAGCTGTGCTGATCAACTGGTTGGAGCGCTTACTGAGATTTTTAACCTGCCACTTTGGAACTTGAGGTATCCACCTGCTTCAAGTACGCTTCAATTATACTGATGAAGTATGTGCTGATTTGCCTCAATAACTATCAGCCAGTAGCATTTCCATCCACAGTGAAGAAATGTTTTGAGAGGTCGGTGATGAAACATGAACTCATGCCTAAGAAATTACTTGGATTTGCTCCAATTTGCCTACTGGGGCAAAAGGTGCAAAGCAGATGCCATTTCATTGGCTCTTCGCTCAACCCTGGATCATCTGGATAGCAGAAATACATGAATCAGGATGCTCTTTATCAGCTACAGCTCAGTATTCAATACCATCATCCCCTCAAAACTAATCAATAAGCTTCAAGACCTTGGCTCAAATTTGCTGAAACGGGGTGCAAGAATTAATGCAAATGAATAAATAAAGGGTTGATTTTGAACAGCCAAGCATAATATGGGACTGCACTAGAAAAGGTGCAAATGAGGTTTCCAAGGAATTAGCCAGGCCTTGAGAATTAGGCTCTTATGTTGGAAAAAAAGGAGAGATTAAGTTCAAGTTTGCAAACACAGGTATAAGTGCTGTGGGAGTTAGCTTTAATGGGGGAAATAGAGTTAAGGTAATTGCCAGAAGGAGTAGAGAGGTGTTGAGAAAAATAATTTCAGGCAAAGAGTAATTACTATTGAATCTCACTGACTGAAAATATGGTGGATGTAGAAATCTTCATTATTTATACAAATAATCTCAGTGACTCCAAGCTAAGTTATAACAGGGTTTTGGACCAAGTTCTAAGAAGCCCCATTTTTGGCCATCAATAATAGAAAGGGCTGAATGGCTACCTTAATTGATTTTATCCTTACTTTCCTAAGTTATTGTGCGTTAAATGTGTGTTATGTGTGCTACTATGTTTTACACTCTCGTTTAGAGAAACATTGTCTAATTTGATGATATATATGTATATAGTCAAATGACAATAAACTTGACTTAGTCTATGCTATAGGCCGCAGATTACTGGATGTATGAGTCAGTGGGTAAGGTAGGAGAATGTTTTGTTTCGCTGAACATTAACTTCTCTAGAGGAGGTACAATAGTGGAACACATACAAAATGTGCCGTATCTCGGGTAACGATGAGTTTGAGTACAGAGAGGAAATTAAGAACCTGGTGACATGGAGCGAAGACAATAACCTATCCCTCAACGTCAGCAAGACGAAGGAATTGGTTGTTGACTTCAGAAGTAGTAGTGAACCCAATTTACATCAGTGGTGCGCAAGTGGAACAGGTCAAAAGCTTTAAGTTCCTCGGGGTCAATATCACAAATGACCTGACTTGGTCCAGCCAAGCAGAGTTCACTGCCAAGAAGGCCCACCAGCGCCTTTACTCCCTGAGAAAGCTAAAGAAATTTGGCCTGTCCATTAAAACCCTAATTTTTATAGATGCACTGTAGAAAGCATTCTTCTAGGGTGCATCACAACCTGGTATGGAAGTTGTCCTGTCCAAGACCGGAAGAAGCTGCAGAAGATCGTGAACACGGTGCAGCACATCACACAAACCAATCTTCCATCCTTGGACTCACTTTACACTGCACGCTGTCGAAGCAGTGCTGCCAGGATAATGAAGGACACAACCCACCCAGCCAACAGACTTTTTGTCCCTTTTCCCTCTGGGAGAAGGCTCAGGAGCTTGACGACTCGTACAGCCAGATTTGGGAACAGCTTCTTTCCAACTGTGATAAGACTGCTGAACGGATCCTGACCTGGATCTGGGCCGGACCCTCCAAATATCTGGACCTGCCTCTCGGTTTTCTTGCACTACCTTACTTTCCATTTTTCTATTTTCTATTTATGATTTATAATTTAAATTTTTAATATTTACTAATTTTTACTATTTTTAATATTTAATATTTGTAATCCAGGGAGCGGAAAGTGCAGGATCAAATATCGCTGTGATGGTTGTACGTTCTAGTATCAATTGTTTGGCGACAATAAAGTATAAATGCTGGAGGAAATCAGCAGGAGGAGTTGCCTCATAGTGCCTGTTGTGGGTTCGATGTTGACCTGTGGATCTATTTGTGTAGATTTTGCACATTCTCACTTTGACCACATAGGCTTCCACTGGTGTCCCACCTTTTCACAATGTGCAAAAATTTGCCAGTAGTTTAACTGAGGATTGTAAGTTACCCTTTCATATAAGTGTCAGAGACTTCAAACAAGGAGCGAGTGGCCATGTGGGAGAGAAGAGGTTGAGGAGGAATAGGGCAGATGAAATTGCTCTGCTGGAAGTTGGCATGGATCCTTTGGGCAAAATGGCCTTCCCTAATGTAAGAGAATTCTTCAAAGAGTTAATTTAATTTTGTTTAATATTTTTGAAACAAAACATTTCTTATCTAAAACCATTGTTTTTGGTTCCTAGGGAATAATTTTGTTAATGGCGTTAGGACTGTAAATCAATTTGCGACAATTCCCACCAATTCCCATTCTATGAAGTGTTTGCTGTGTGCTTCTGATAAGCTTAAAAATCTTGGGACAATGAGCATGAACCCAACCAGGAATGAGGCCAAAATCAGCCAAAACAGTGCATGGGACCTGGGAGGGAAACAATAACATTGCAAAAACAGTCCTTCAGGCAACGGGGACTTTAAAGCTAAGTTTTGATACACATACTGTAAGTAACCGTTTTGAGCTCAGATATTTGTCACAGACGCACAAGAGATTTTGCAGATTCAGGAAATAATAAAACACTTGAAAATTTCTATAGATATTCCGTGGACAGCATGCTGACCAACTGCATCACCGTCTGGTATGGGGGGCTACTGCACAGGATTGAAATGAGCCGCAGAGAAATGTAAAATCAGTCATCTCCATCATAGGCAGTAGCCTCCATAGTATCCAAGACCTCTTCAAGGAGTAGGGCCTCAGGAAAGCGGCAGTCATAATTAAGGATCCCCACCACCCAGGACATGCCCTCTTCTCATTGCTACCATCAGGAATGAGGTACAGAAGCCTGAAGACACACAGTTAATGATGCAGGAACTTCTTCCCCTCTTCCCCTCTGCCATTCAATTTCTGAATGGACATTGAAACTATGAACGCTTCCTCACTACTTATTAATTTCTGCTCTATTGTAATTCAGTTTTTTTCGATACTATCATGTATTGCGTTGCACTGCTGCCACAAAGTTAAAAAATTTCATGACATGTGCTGGTGATATTAAACCTGATTCTGAATCCCGAGCCACACACACAAAATGCTGGAGGAACTCTGCAGCTCAGGCAGCTTCTATAAAAAAGTATAAAGAATTGTTTTATTCTGTAGATGCTGCCAGACCTGCTGAGTTCCCCCAGCATTTTATATGTGCCACATATTGTTTCTTAAGTTACAAGTTTGTTTGTTGGTCACTGGTTGAGTCCCTGAGCTATAATGGAAAGCTCTAGGTGAACTCTGATCTTGATTTGTAGCCTGAAGCTGCTACAGCCAGTAGTATCATCTGGGACATGGGAGACTGATGCTAATATCCAGAGGAGATTGGCAGGATTTCCCACTCTCTTAGCCAATGGGTGGAGTCATGTGGATAGAGAGAATGAAATAAATGTAAAGCTGTCGATCCTCTGTAAGAATGAAAGGAGAATGGTAACATGGTTTGAAGATACAAGGAGCCCACTTACTTGGAAACAAGATGCATCATTATCTCATCCACTAATTCCGAGCTATAAAATATAGCCAAATTATTGGATCATATCCCATCAATACCCAATATAGCAGGCATTTAGAATGGACTAAATTCAAGGGTTCTCAGTGACATCTCCAACAATGTTTCACTGGGGGACAGATTATCTGTTTTCCTTTTAACAGCTGCCAAAGGGCTGTGTAAGATGTAAAAACTCTGGGAGGCCTCAACTCTTCTTGATAACCACACCTGCATCAAGCTGCAGCTCCTCAGAGAATATGTTAAAGAGCTGGAGCTGCAGCTGGATGACCTTCAGCTCATACAGGAGAAAGAGGAGGTGATTGATAGGAGCTACAGGGAGGTAGACATCCCGAAGTTGCAGGAGGCCAATCGCTGGGTGACTGTCAGGAGGGGGAAAGGAAATGGGCAGCCAATGCTGAAAACCCCTATCGCTGTTCCCCTCAATAATAAGTATAGCGCTTTGGAAGCTGTTTGGTGGCGGGTGGGTGGTGGATGACCCACTGGGGGAAGCCACGGTGACCGGGTCTCTGGCGCTGAGATGGGCAGTGGGGAGAAGAGGAGTGCAGCAGTAAGTGATTCCATAGTTAGAGGAGCAGATAGGAGATTCTATCAACATGAAAAAGTATCTTGCCTCCCAGGTGCCATAGACAGGGATGCCTTGGATCTGGTCCACAGCATTCTAAACGGGGAGGGTGAACAACCAGAAGTCATGGTAAATGTTGGTAGCAATGACATAGGAAGGAAAAGCGAGGAGGATCTGAAGAGAAAATATAGAGAGTTATGTAGAACGCTGTAAAGCAGGACCTACAAGGAAGTAACCTTCCGATTGCTGCCTGTGTCACGCACCAGAGAAGGTAAGGATAGGAGGAATAGATTTATAGGTAAGATGAATAGGTAAGAATAGATTTAGCTGATGAGTACATGGCTGAGGAACTGGTGCAGGGGGCATGATTTCAGATTTCTGGATCATTGGGATCTCTTCTGGGTAAGATATGACCAGTACAAATGGTACAAATTACACTTGAACCCAAGGGGGATCAATATCCTTGCTGTTGGGAAGGGTTTAAGCTAATTTGGCAGGGGGATGGGAACAGGATGGGTTGAGGTTGAGGTAGTTGGTATACAAGTGATGCAATGAGCCGTGAGACCCTGAGGAAAGACAGGCAAATCATAGGGCAAAATTGCAGTTGGTGGGATGAGTTAAAGTGTAATAAGGGGCCAAAATTGCAAAGGGTGGTGAATACAGGATTGAAGGTGTTACATTTGAATGGCATGCAGTATACAGAGTAAGCTAGTTGATATTGTAGCACAGTTAGAGATTGGCATATATGATGCTGTGGGCATGGCTGAATGAAGATGATAGTTGGGACCTTATCATCCAAGGATACACATTGAATGGTTGGAGCTAAAGATGGTGCCAGAGCACGACTTTTCTCAACTCACAGTGAAACATATAAATTCTTCCTATTCTAATGCCCCTATTTTCTTTTAGAGGGTGGCTGGAATCCTGTCGGGATCTATGATCTACAGTGGCACTCAAAACAGTGGTTCTGCATGACAGTGTGTTCCCGTTATTGGAGCTCACCAACTGGCCGCGTTTCGGTCGGCCTGAAGTCGGGCACATTTGGGGCTTTGTGCGGCCTCTGTGGACATGAATTCTTGCTGGTGTCGCATACCGCAGCATAGCATGATACGGAACATTGAAGACAGTGTGAGTATCTGTTGGAGAGCTCTGCACTCGGCGATCTATCGATCTCTCTCTCACTCTCTCTCCTGATGGAGAGGGCGAGCTTAATGCTGATTCTCGAGTTGGGGGAATTTGAAATAAAAAGCAACATTCCAGGCTGACTAACATCGAAATAGTGAATGTTGTCTCCCCTCTCACTGTGGAAGAAGCGATACCTGTCTCTCCCTTAGGAAAGACCATAAGACTATAAGGTATAGGAGTAGAATTAGGCCATTTGACCCATTGGGTCTGCTCCGCTATTTCATCATGGCTGATCCAATTTTCTTCTCAGTCCCATTCTCCTGCATATTCCCCGTATCCCTTGATGCCCTGACTAATCAAGAATTCATCAACCTCTGTCTTAAATATACATAAAGACTTGGCCTCCACAGCTGTCTGTGGCAACAAATTCCACAGAGTCACCATTCTCTGGCTAAAGAAATTTCTCCTCATCTCCGTTTTAAAAGGATGCCCCTCGATTCTGAAGCTGTGTTCCCTGGTCTTAGACACACACACCATAGGAAACATCCACTCTATCAAGTCATTTAAATGAGGTCACCCCTCATTCATCTGAATTCTGGTGAATACAGGCCCAGAGCCATCAAACGCTCTTCATATGACAAGCCATTCAATCCTGGAATCATTTTCGTGAACCTACTTTGATCATTTTCCAGTTTCAGTACATCCTTTCTATATACTGTACAGATCTCCCTACAGCAGCCAGGATGTGGGATACAAATTACATTTGTGGAGATATAAAAGGCATGTAAAAAGGGTAGCATTACGATTGTTACAATAGTGATGTAGTGGTGGGGCATTTCAATATGCAGGTGGATTGGAAAAATCAGGTTGGTGCTGGATCTCAAGAAAGGGAATTAGTGGAATACCTATGAGACAGATTTTTAGAGCAGCTTGTGGTTGAACTCACTAGAGGAAAGGCAATTCTAGATTGGGTATTGTGTAATGAAGCATATTTGATTAGGTTAAAATACCCTTAGCGGCCAGTCACCATTATATGATAGAATACTCATGCAGTTCGAAAGGGAGAAGATAAAGACAGATGTATCAGTATTACAGTGGAGTAAATGGAATTGCTGAGGCAAGTGAGAGGGGCTGGCCAAAATTGATTGAACGGGGACATTAGCAGGGATGATAGCAGAACAGCAATGGCTGGAATTTCGGTGGCATTTCGAAAGATGCAGGATAGATACATCCCAAAGATGAAGACGATTCTAAAGGGAAGATGAAGCATCCATGGTTGAGATAGCAAGACAAAGATAGGATAAAATGAAAAGAGAAGGCATATAATGTGGCAAAAATTAGTGGGAAGTGGAAGGATTGGGAAGCTTTATAAATCAACAGAAGGTTACTAAAAACAATAGGGAGAGAAAAGATGAAATATGAAGATACATTTGCCAATAATATTGTAGGGTAATGTATTTGGTGGAAACATATATAATTCACAACCACCGACACTGAGTTGGGGTTCACTTTAAGAGGTTGGTCTGATGTGATAATGTAATTGCCTGAAGTTCGATTACCGTGCTTTGTGTTCACGTTTTGGAGTACAAGAATTGTCATGGTTTTTCTTAAACATAAAATGCTTCACGTTGCTTTATTTGCCAAAGCCTACAATGATGACCCCGATGCCCCACGACAATTTCAGAGTTATTGAACATATTGGTCAATACAGTCACTTTGAAACTCCTCGAATTTTGGGAGCAAAATGCTGTTGCTTGGTTTGTACAAGCCAAGGCCCAATTCGCGCTGCGAGAAATCTCTGCCGATAACACCAAATATTTCTGTGTGGTAGCATTGTCCAGCAACTCTACAGTTGTAAGAGTGGTGAGTCTACCTGAACACGATAAATACTGATCGCTGAAAACTCAACTTTTGCAAACTTTTGGACTATCGGAGTCTGAGCGTGACAAACAATTCCTCTCCTTGCCCAGCCTTGTCGATGCTAAGCCTTCAGAGCTAATGGACTACATGCTGTCTCTCCTTGGAAATCACCATCCTCATTTTATTTTTTAAGAATTCTTCATGCAGCAAATGCCTGATCAAGTTATCTTAGCCCCCGCTAATGCACCCATGATCTATTTCTATATTTGATATCTCTTTTCTTCCTTTTCAAGTTTCTTTTGAAGACCCTGACCTGGAGTTACATGTTGACTTTGGTTTTTTCGGAAATGGGACCTGCTCTGGGGGCCTCACGACCGGCCATTTTTTGATATGCCAAGGATGCAGCCTAGAAGACTAATGTGCCTTCAGGGTGCTGGATTTTTGTGGTTCTGGAGGCGAGCAGATTCAAGGCCGGTGTCCCATTGCCTGGCGCGTTGTGGGAGATGGAAGATCAAAAGCAGCAAGCTGGCTGTGTGCCCAGGGACCCAGATTCTTTGGGCACGGAGCTTGGAAAAAGTGACACAGCAGACTTTTAACTCCATAAATCAGCGAGTTGCTTTGTTATGTCTCCCCTCTCACTGTGAAATGGGGACACCTCTTTTTCCCTTATTAGGGAGTGAGAGAGAGCCTGTGGTATGTTTAATACCAGGTGAACGAGTATTCTGCAAGTCTGTGTCTTTATTGTTGCTTTGCTGCATGCTTGAGTGCTCGGTGGGGGTGCCGATTCTTTCTTGCTGGTGGGGAGGTGGGTGTGGGGTAGTTGTTTTGCTGCTGTTTATGCATGGGAGGAGGGGCTTGGGGTTCTAACATTTAACTGTCATTCATTCTTTGGGGCACTCCTCTGTTTTTGTGGATGTTTGCGAAGAAGAAGAATTTCAGGATGTATGTTGTATATATTTCTCTGACATTAAATGTGCCTATTGAAACCATGAAGGATTATAGGGAGCTTGCTAAAATGGCTGCTAGATTACACTCAGCCTGGTGGATGTGCATAATTCCTCCTCCTTTCCCTGCCTCAATATGTCCTGTCAAAAAGGCCTCCAAGCAGATCATATAAAAGTTGCTGGTGAACGCAGCAGGCCAGGCAGCATCTCTAGGAAGAGGTGCAGTCGACGTTTCAGGCCAAGACCCTTCGTCAGGACTAACTGAAGGAAGAGTGAGTAAGAGATTTGAAAGTTGGAGGGGGAGGGGGAGATCCAAAATGATAGGAGAAGACAGGAGGGGGAGGGATAGAACCAAGAGCTGGACAGGTGATAGGCAAAAGGGATACGAGAGGATCATGGGACAGGAGGTCTGGGAAGAAAGACAAGGGGGGGGGACCCAGAGGATGGGCAAGGGGTATATTCAGAGGGACAGAGGGAGAAAAAGGAGAGTGAGAGAAAGAAGGTATGTATAAAAATAAGTAACAGAGGGGGTACGAGGGGGAGGTGGGGCATTAGCGGAAGTTAGAGAAGTCGATGTTCATGCCATCAGGTTGGAGGCTACCCAGACAGAATATAAGGTGTTGTTCCTCCAACCTGAGTGTGGTTTCATCTTTACAGTAGAGGAGGCCGTGGATAGACATGTCAGAATGGGAATGGGATGTGGAATTAAAATGTGTGGCCACTGGGAGATCCTGCTTTCTCTGGCGGACAGAGCGTAGGTGTTCAGCAAAACGGTCTCCCAGTCTGCGTCGGGTCTCGCCAATATATAAAAGGCCACATCGGGAGCACCGGACGCAGTATATCACCCCAGCCGACTCACAGGTGAAATGTTGCCTCACCCGGAAGGACTGTTTGGGGCCCTGAATGGTGGTAAGGGAGGAAGTGTAAGGGCATGTGTAGCACTTGTTCCGCTTACACGAATAAGTGCCAGGAGGGAGATCAGTGGGGAGGGATGGGGGGGGACGAATGGACAGGGGAGTCGCGTAGGGGGCGATCCCTGCGGAATGCCGGGGGCGGGGAGGGAAAGATGTGCTTAGTGGTGGGATCCCGTTGGAGGTGGCGGAAGTTACGGAGAATAATATGTTGGACCCAGAGGCTGGTGGGGTGGTAGGTGAGGACCAGGGGAACCCTATTCCTAGTGGGGCGGTGGGAGGATGGAGTGAGAGCAGATGTACGTGAAATGGGGGAGATGAGTTTAAGAGCAGAGTTGATAGTGGAGGAAGGGAAGCCCCTTTCTTTAAAAAGGGAAGACATCTCCCTCGTCCTAGAATGAAAAGCCTCATCCTGAGAGCAGATGCGGTGGAGACGGAGGAATTGCGAGAAGGGGATGGCGTTTTTGCAAGAGACAGGGTGAGAAGAGGAATAGTCCAGATAGCTGTGAGAGTCAGTAGGCTTATAGTAGACATCAGTGGATAAGCTGTCTCCAGAGACAGAGACAGAAAGATCTAGAAAGGGGAGGGAGGTGTCGGAAATGGACCAGGTAAACTTGAGGGCAGGGTGAAAGTTGGAGGCAAAGTTAATAAAGTCAACGAGCTCTGCATGCGTGCAGGAAGCAGCGCCAATGCAGTCGTCGATGTAGCGAAGGAAAAGTGGGGGACAGATACCAGAATAGGCATGGAACATAGATTGTTCCACAAAGCCAACAAAAAGGCAGGCATAGCTAGGACCCATATGGGTGCCCATAGCTACACCTTTAGTTTGGAGGAAGTGGGAGGAGCCAAAGGAGAAATTATTAAGAGTAAGGACTAATTCCGCTAGACGGAGCAGAGTGGTGGTAGAGGGGAACTGATTAGGTCTGGAATCCAAAAAGAAGCGGAGAGCTTTGAGACCTTCCTGATGGGGGATGGAAGTATATAGGGACTGGACATCCATGGTGAAAATAAAGTGGTGGGGGCCAGGGAACTTAAAATCATCGAAAAGTTTAAGAGCGTGAGAAGTGTCACGAACATAAGTAGGAAGGGATTGAACATTGACTTCTCTAACTTACGCTCATCGACTTCTCTAACTTCCGCCAATGCCCCACCTCCCCCTCGTACCCCATCTGTTACTTATTTTTATACACACATTCTTTCTCTCACTCTCCTTTTTCTCCCTCTGTCCCTCTGAATATACCTCTTGCCCATCCTCTGGGCCCCCCCCCCGTCTTTCTTCCCGGACCTCCTGTCCCATGATCCTCTCATATCCCTTTTGCCTATCACCTGTCCAGCTCTCGGCTCTATCCCTCCCCCTCCTGTCTTCTCCTATCATTTTGGATCTCCCCCTCCCCCTCCAACTTTCAAATCCCTTACTCACTCTTCCTTCAGTTAGTCCTGACGAAGGGTCTCGGCCTGAAACGTCGACTGCACCTCTTCCTAGAGATGCTGCCTGGCCTGCTGCGTTCACCAGCAACTTTGATGTGTGTTGCTTGAATTTCCAGCATCGGCAGAATTCCTGTTGTTTCCAAGCAGATCATGCCAGGTCTGCGTTTTACCACGCTCACTTTGCTACGAATGCTAGGAAGTGCCTACCACCTTGCAACTTCAACAGTGCCAGTGCATCGGGACTTCAGCGAACACTGTGGGTTCCAGCTGCCAAGGATGTCTACTGTTCATTATGGACACCCTTTCAGAGTGATGCTTCCTGTGTGACACAGGTGCTCAAGTGAGTGTGCTGCTGGCATCGGCTGTTGATGAGAAGGCCTGTTGATGATGGAGCCTTGTTGGAGGATGCCAATGGCAACAGGATCCAGACTAATGGGACACGATATTCTGCTTCTGTGGGTGACATTACACATGAAGACTTTGTCCTGGCTAAAGAGGCTAGAACTCTGCTTGGTGTAGATTTTCTGTGAGCCAAGGACTGTTAGTCAATCTTAAAAACTGCTGGCCTGTGGATTTCAAGGACCTTGGGTCATTACTTGGCTCCGCAAGTAAGTTCCACGCAATGACTCTGTCAAGCACATGCGCCACCACATGTGAGTTTACTCAACTGTTGGGCGAATTCCCAGACCTCACCAAGCCCACATTCTCCATTACAGTCACAAAACATGGGGTCGAGCATCATATTTCCACAGCTGGCCCACCAGTCCACGCCCATGCATGTAGACTGGGTGCAGAAAGGCTGACAACAGGGAAGGCTGAGTTTGGCAACATGGAAAGACTTGGCAGTGTATGCTGGTTAAATAGCTCCTGGGTTTCACCCCTCTATATTGTCCCTAAGTCCAATTGTGGTTGCCGCTCATGTGGCGATTGCCAATGCCCGAACAAGGTCACCACCCCGATCACTACTTGGTCCCACATATCCAGTATCTCTCAGCACGTTTAGCCGGAAAGTTAATGTTTTTCCAAAGTCAACTTGGTTAGAGGTCACCATCAGGCACCTATGTGTTGGGAGGACATTCTCAAAATGAATGTGATAATCCCATTTAGCATCTTTGAGTTTCTGCAGATGTTGTTTGGGCTGTCAAATGCAGCACAGGCTTTCCAATGGCTGTCCAGGACTCTGTATTAAAAGACCTAGTCTTTCTTTTTGTCTGAATTGTGGAGCTCAGCAGGCAGAGTCCTGTCGAAGGGTTTCAGCCTGAAACGTCGACCGTACTTTTTTCCATAGAGACTGCCTGTCCTGCTGAGTTCCTCCAGCATTTTGTGTGTGTTGCTCGGATTTCCAGCATCGGCAGATTTTCTTTTGGTTTACCTGGATGTCATACTTGTCACCGGTGCATCCAAATCCGCACACTTTTTGAGCACTTAACCCAAGACGGGTTGAATACTAACCCTGCTAATTAACCCAGTTTGGGTTGTCAACCATTGACTTTCCCGGCCATCACATCTCTGGAGAAGGTGTGAAACCTCTCCCATCAAAGGTAGCCACTAGTATGGATTTTCCACCACCTCACACAACTAAAAAACTACAGGAGTTTTCAGATATGGTGAATTTTTAATGACCACTTCATTTCACTAGCTGCCGAAATTATGCTCCCTCTGTATAGTGCGCTCAAAGGTAATACCCCGGTCACGTGCTTGGCTGGTCAGTGGACATGACCGGGGCATTTGATGATACCAAACGAGCTCTTTCCAGCACAACCCTACTGGCGAACCCACTCCCCAACGCACCCATAGCCATTACTGTTGACACTTCAGACTATGCTGTTGGTGCTGTTCACAAACAGTTGGTCAGAGGTATGTGGCAGCCACTCACCTACTTCAGCCAGCATTTCTTTCCCCAGTTTCTACAGTTTCTATCTGGCTGTACACTGTTACGTACCCCGTAATTGGGTTGCCAAACCAGCAGAAATGGATCACTCAGTTGGAGTCTGGATTACTAGATCTAAGAAAGTTTTATTAAAGAAACAAGCAACACAGTAATCGAAAGGATAATAAATGCAACAGTTCAGCAATGACAAACACACATGTGCACAGAATTAAGATAACAGGATCAATCAAACTCTATCGTTGTCTAGGGGTAAATGACCAATTTCAAAGTGACACAAAGTCCAGTTCAATTTAGTTCAGTTCGCAGTAATCGTTGCCATGGCGATGGACAATGTGGGGGGAAGGAGAGAGAGAACAAGAACGAATGATCATTCAGAATGGCTTCCACTCACAGCCCTGCGATATGGCTCACAAGCAGCTTTTGGGCGGGTCCTTTGTGATGTCACCTGAGGTCACCGACTGTGACCCCTCCTCCAGATGCGGTCGATCCTCTGCAGTGAACCCGGCACCCAAGCGAGGGTGGACACACACCGGGTTCCCGCTGATCGTACCTTTCCACCCTGTGCGTCTATGGCTTGGTTCCGCAACCAGCCTTCCAAAACGACTCCCGCCGACTTGCGGGGGGGCACCGCTTCCAGGGTCTCGTTACCTCGTGGTGTCGTGTGTGTCCTGCCTTAGCGAACCTGTCCCTTTTTATTCCCCTGCTGGGGTATCGCCTGTCCATCACTTCAAACAGTTCAGGGTTCAAAGGGGGAGCCGCTCTAGATAGCTCTCTCTTCTGTCCCTTCATTACACATCTCCAAATGCTGCTCCATTGTCTTCCTTATCTCTCTCTCTCCCGAAGACAGGTGGCAGACCAACGCTGATCACACAGGACAGCTAACATCTATGTGTATTCTGTCACAACACCACTTTCATTTTCTGCTGGAGGGTTGCCATTTCACATTGTTTGTTGACCACAAACGCTTGGTGCATGCGGTGGCCAAAATATCAGACCCTTGGCCTGCACGGCAGCAGTGCCAACTAGCTTACGTATCAGAGTTCACAATGAACTCTGGGGAAAAATAATGCCATGAGGCCATGGTACGGCCAGCTATTGAGGCCATACACACAGGGGTTGACTATGCCGGCCTGGTGGCCAGCCAAGCTACTGACCCAAAGGCCCAGGCTTACCGAACAGCAGTCACGGGTCTGCAGTTGGCTGACATTAAGTTCATGGAAAGCCAGGGTTTCTGTCTTGTGCGATTTCTCAGCTGGTCAGCCTCGCTCCATAGCGCCTGTCAACTGGAGGCAGACTGCTTTCGACTCCATATATGCCCTCTCACTTCTGGACCGGAAGGCCTCTGGTTGAACTGAAGTTTGTGTGGCAGGGTCTTAGAAAGAACGTGTGGGATTGGAGTGCAGCCTGTGTGAAATGCCAGCGGGCAAAAATTAACTGTGATGTTCAGGTTCCATTGGCACCTTTGAGGTCCCTGAGTGATAGTCTGGATATGTCAATGTGGACCTTGATGGTCCTTTTCCCCCTCCTGCGGTTTCACGCACCTCCTTGCCATGGTAGACCATACCACCCGGTGGCCCGAGGTCATCCCTCTAGTATCAACGACAACACAGATGTGACTCAGGCATTCGTCAGCACCTGAGTTGCTCAGTTTGGCACCCATCTGATATTTCCTCTGACCACAGTCCCAATTCATATCAGACCTCAGGGCTACAATGTCTCAGAACCTCGGCATTAAGCTACATCACACCACAACGTATCACCTGCAGCCTAATGACCTGTGCAAGCAGTTTCAACGCTCCTTAAATACTGCTCTGAGGGCTTCCCTGAAGGATGAGTGTTGGCATAATCATCTCCCGTGGGCCCTGCTGGGGCTCAGAACAGCTCCAAAAGAGGATCTACAGTCGTCCCTGGTTGAGTTGGAATACGGGCAGCCATTACGAGTGCCAGGTAATTTTATTCCTGACATTGCGGCTGCCTGATCAGCCCCTCACCAGCGTTCCACCCTCCTCAGTAAATACAATTTCTTTGCACCGATTCCTACCTCCCATTATGGCGAGCAGCACTCTGGTTCCTGTTGACCTGCATTCCACCTCGTTTGTTTTTGTCCGCCATATTGCACAGCAACATCCTTTAAGCCCCCTTATGCTCGCCCATTCCGTGTTATGGAATGGAGCGAAAAGACTTTTATTATGGATAAGAGGGGTAAACCTGAATGTATGGTATTTTGGTAGATCACCTTAAACTGGCTCACCAAGATTTGGAGGATTCTGCTACCATGCTCCTGTCAACACAACTTGACCATGAGTGTGTCAACACACCTTGGCCGGAGGCCTCTGCTGTTCCTTCACCCATGGAACATAGATCCCAAACTGGCTGGCTTGTCTGAGTACCGGGCAGGCTCACAATACCTGTTTTCATGAATCCTGTCGGGGCCTGTGTAGGGTAATGTGATTGGTGGAAACATACATAATCATAACTACCATCACTAAGTTGGTGTCACTTTAAGAGGCTGGTCTGATGTGATGATGTAACTATGTGAAGTTTGAATACCGCACTTTGTGTTCAGTATTTGAACTACAATAACTGAGTTGTTATGGTTTTTCTTAAACATAAAATGGCTCACATCATTTTATTTGTGAAAATCTACAATATAAAAGAAAATACCAAAAGCTTTTTCAGGTATATAAAGAGTAAAAGACATGCAAAAGTGGATATTGGACTGCTGGAAAATGACACTGGAGAGATAGTAATGAGGAACAAAGAAATAGTGGATGAACTTAATAAATATTTTGCATCTGCCTTTACTGTGGCAGACACCAGCAGTAGGCCAGAATTTCAAGTGTCAGGGGACAGAAGTGAGTGTAGTTCCTATTACTAATGAGAAGGTGCTTGGGAAGCTGAAAGATCTGAAGGTAGATAAGTCACCTGGACCAGATGGACTAGACCCTAGGGTTCAAAAAGAGATAGTTGAAGAGATTGTGGAGGCATTAGTAATGATCTTTCAAAATTGACTAAATTCTGGAATTATTCCAGATGATTGGAAAATTGCAAATGTTGCTCTACTCTTTAAGAAGGGAGAGAGGCAGAAGAAAGGAAGTTATTGTCCAGTTAGTCTGATTTCAGTGGTTGGGAAGATGTTGGAGTCCATTATTAAGGATGAGGTTTCAGGGTACTTGGAGGTACATGATAAAATAGGCCAATGGTTTCCTTAAGGGAAGATCTTGTCTGACAGATTGGTTGGAGGAAATAATAAGCAGGATAGACGAAGGAGAATCGATAGATGTTGTTTACTTGGATTTTCAGAAGGGCTTTGACAAGGTGCAGCCCATAAGGCTGCCTAGCAAGATAAGAACCCATGGTATTACAGGAAAGTTACAAGCATGATAGAGAGGCTGGTTGACTAGCAGAAGGCAAAGAATGGAAAAAAGGGAGCCTTTCTGGTGGGCCGCTGGTGACTAGTGGTGTTCCGCAAAAGTTAGTCAGTTTTGAGACTGCTTCTTTTTATGTTATATGTTAGTGATTTGGATGATTTCTTCAGCCAGAGGAAGCTGAATCTGTGGAATTTATTGCCACAAATAGCTGTGCAGGCCAAGTCATTGAGTGGAGGTTGACAGGTTCTTGATTAGTCAGAGTGTCAAAAGTTATGGGGAGATGGTAAGAGAATGGGATTGAGAGGGATAATAAGTCAGCCATAGGGGAATGGTGGAGCAGATTCAATGAGCTGAATGATCTAATTTTGCTCTTATGTCTTATGATCTTATAGTCTTATGCTCTAAATAGAAATACACTCAACAGCAATTTTTTTTAGGTACAGTTGTACACCTGCTCAGTAATGCAAATATCTACTCAACCAATAACGTGGCAGCAACTCAATGCATAAAAGCATGCAGACAAGGTCAAGAGGTTTAGTTGTTGTTCTGACCAAATATCAGAATCGGGATGAAAAGTGCTCGAAGTGACTTTGACCATAGAATAATTGATAGATAGATAGATAGATAGATAGATAGATATACTTTATTGATCCTGAAGGAAATTGGGTTTCGTTACAGCTGCACCAACCAAGAATAGAGCATAAATATAGCAATACAAAAACCACAAACAATCAAACAACAATATGCAAACTATGCCAGATGGAAATAAGTCCAGGACCAGCCTATTGGCTCAGGGTGTCTGACCCTCCACGGGACGAGCTGCAAAGTTCGATGGCCATGGGCAGGAACAACCTCCCATGACGCCCAGTGTTGTATCTCGGTGGAATATGGCCGGAGTCCAACAGCAAAAAGTTCAATATCCGGTCTACAAACACGTTCCTCGATCGTAATATGACCAGGATTGCACCATCCGTTGTTAACCAGAACAGCAAACCCCCAACTCCTTTACGCTTACCGCTCTCAGTGTATTTCCGGTCAGCCTGAATGGTCTGCAAGGCCTCCATGGAAAAGTTTTGGTCGGGTGTGTCCTCGTGCAGCCCCGTTTCAGTAAAACACATAAAATTAAGTATCTCAGAAACTGCTGATCTCCTGGGATTTTCACGTACAATAGTCTCTAGAATTTTCAGAGAATGGTGCAAAAAAGCATCCAGTGAGCAGCAGTTTTGTGGGCAAAAAAGTTTTGTTAAAGTGAGAGGTTAGAGGAAAATGGCCAGACCAGTTCAAGCTGACAGGCAGGTGAAATTAACCACGTGTTATAAAATCGGTGTGCAGAAGAACATCTCTGAATGCGCAACATGTCGAGACTTAAAGTGGTTACAGCAGCAGAACACCACGAGCATACATTCAGTGGCCACTTTATTAGGTACAGGAGGTACCTAATGAAGTGTCCACTGAGTGTATATTATGCAGACTAAGATCTCAATTTATTAGTTAATAATATTTCAGCATATTTTGGACAATTACACATAGTCAATGTCTGTCACATAATAATAAATCCATATACATAGCGTAACATTTTCCATCAGGGAAATACAAATGCTCGTGTGCTGACAACATTGGTTGAGTTATTTATCCAATTATAACCCTGGCAAAGTGTCCCAGACAACGAAGTTATTGTGAAAATCTCAAGACACTATGCTAACACTCATGCCTGTGTCACAGGTTTTGTTTAATTTTTAAAGCAATTGTGGCATTAAAGTGTTACAATTTTTTAAAAAACTTTCCGGTAAAACAGTTCTGCTAATTAAAACAGTCGTCTCAAAAATTAGTCATAAATCTCTTTTACTGGATTGAAAAGTGCAACGTTTATAATGTTGGCATAGAAAAAGCATTAACATTTCTCAATTAATTCCAGTAAAGTAGATATTTCTGATTAACGGATTAAAAATTTTACTCTGTGTACTTGGTAACTTAGTACAAAGCTATTTGCTACACAGTTGGACTCCACTTAAATATGTCCTGACATGTATCATGTTTCTGTTTATAAGAGGCCTTGATACTGATGTCTGGTTTTAAAAAGGGTCTCAACAAAATCCATTTTTAATGGAGATTCTAATGGTGTGACTCACTGGTCATTAGGGTCCAAGTAGTGAAACATCTTCCTTAAAGGGGGAATAGACCGTGTCATTTCATTTTCACAGACATACTAATAATCAGACTCGTCATTGAATGAGAGCCTGAATAGGAAGATTCTTTCTTCAATGCTGAAACACTTTGAAATTATTTCTTTTACGAATTCCCATATTAGAAACACCAACTTAAATAAAATCAGAATGATGATGGAAACTGGATGCATTCTTCCTTTAAAAGAAAGACTAATGGTGAAACTCTGCCAATGCAATTTTAATTCATTCATTGGTAATGACTACTTTGTAGCAGTTCTTTGAGAAATGTTTATAACTTTTTGTACAAACATTATAAAATTTGTACTTTTCAATCCAACCACTGAAATTTATGACAAACTTCTCTGATCATGGTCTTAATTAAGTGACCTTCTGTGTGGCTGTAAAGTTGTAAAAATGTAACACATTAATGGCACAATAAATTTTATTTTTTCAAGCAGATTCCTCAGTTTCAGTGCTTCTGCTTCTTGTATGATTTATGCACTGTGTATATATTGTCCATCCAAGTGTCACCGTATGGTAAACTACTTATTTCCGCAGACCACTAGGAAAAGGGTGATTACTCTAAGTTGGAAGAAATAGGGAGCAATTCAAATGACTTCTTTCTCAGGCAACTCTCTTACCTGTTTAATGGTGACTGGTGACTGAAGTTTGGTCTTGATATGGATTTGTAGGAACAAAGGAGATTGTTATGTCTGTGCTGGCTTTAGGTTAGAGTACTCTGAATGGACCCACCTCCCTGCTATTGTTTCTTCACAGCCTTTCAAGATTTTTATTGCCTATTTTTATTTCTTCCTTAAAGGGGGAACAGACCGCATCATTTCATTTTCACAGACGTACTAATAATCAGACTCGTAATTGAATGTTTATCCATTTCCCTTTTGAACACAACTGACTGTGGTAACACCAGTTCTTATCACTCGTCATATAAAACAAAGCTTTTCGTCGTGTCACTTTTGGTTCTTCAGCCAGTCATCTTCCTTCTGGGATTCTCTGTCATTGACTCACCAAAGGGAATTGTTCTTACCTACTCTGTCTGTCCTCACCCTGAATTTTTTTTGGTGCTCCTCTCACGTCCCTATGCAATCTTCTCTGTTCCACGAAACCTCTGCATCTCCAATTTACCTACCCTCATTCCAGGAATTTTCCTGTTCACGATTTATCAATCTGCAACATGTACCTGCATGGCACACACAATTTCTTAATTCACAGCAGGAGCAAGACAGCTGACAAAGGAGGAAATATTTCCAACCTTCTGATTCATTGTTTATTGAAATAACTGTGCTTGTCAGTGACATTAAAAGTGAAGCAAGGAATGGGAATTTCATCCCAGATGAGGCTATTGAGTCAGTTCATCTGTATTTCATTCACTAATTCACCGTAATGACAACAGTAATGAACATTAAAACCTTGTCTGGCTCTGGAAGGCAATGTTGCACGTGGATTGAGCTTGAACTTTTCATTTGTTTAAATATTCGTTTCATTCTGGGAGAGGTTTGTTCTTTTTTTGGGATTTTGACAAAACAGGTACTTTTAATTATCTGAAGGAAAACATTTGCAATATATTTTAAGTTTCTGTGAAGTGTAACTAAATTTAAATTGCTAAAAATGTCCTGTGCGCATTCATAATCACAGTAAATTATGAAAAGTTTGTCACTGTTCTGCCAGGGCAGCTATAGATCACTAATTGTGACAAACCAATAAATAGACATGAATTAGTGGTGGAAGTAGGCCACTCAGTCCATCGCAATTATTCTGTTTATAAAGGATATTATGTCTAGTCCCCATTTCCATCTACCTTTTCTAATTTGTTCATCAACAATCAAGCTAGCTCTGACTTAAAAATATTCAGGGACTCATAGAAACATAGAAACATAGAAAACCTACAACACACTACAGGAACAATGCTGTGCCAAATATGTACTTACTTTAGAAATTACCTAGGGTTACCCATAGCCCTCTAGTTTTCTAAGCTCCATGTACCTATCCAGGAGTTTCTTAAAAGACCCTATCGTATCCACCTCCACCACCGTTGCTGGCAGCCCATTCCACACACTCATCATTCTGTGTAAAAAACTTACCCCTGACATCTCCTCTGTACCTGCTTCTAAGCACCTTAAAACTGTGCCCTCTCGTGTTAGCCATTTCAGCCCTGGGAAAAAGCCTGTGACTATCCACACGATCAATGCCTCTCATCATCTTATACACCTCATACACCTCTATTAGGTCACCTCTCAACCTACGTCTCTCCAAGGAGAAAAGGCAGCGTTCACTCAACCTATTCTCATAATGCATGCTCCCCAATCCAGGCAACATCCTTGTAAATCTCCTCCGCACCCTTTCTATGGTTTCCACATCCTTCCTGTAGTGAGGTGACCAGGACTGAGCACAGTACTCCAAGTGGGATCTGACCATGTTCCTATATAGCTGTAACATTACCTCTCGGCTCTTGAACTCATCTTCCTCCATCTTTGAAAAAGATTCTTCCAAATGTTCACAGCATTCTTAGAGAAAATACTTTATCTCATCTTTTCCTTTAATAGTCAATCACTTGGTTTTTAAACCGTGAACCTTGGTCCTGATTCTCCCACAGTGAGGAACATTTCTCTGCATCCACCCTGTCAACTCCTCATGGATCCTTTGTACAGTGCCTATTTTTAGAAGAATAAGGGGGGATTTCATTGAAACCTATTGAATACTGAGAGCCTAGAGCAAGTGGACATGGAGAGGATGTGTCCTATGGTGCAATCTAGGACCAGATGGCACAGCCTCAAAATAGTGGGACATCCCTTTGGAACAGAGATGAAGAGGAATTTCTTTAGCTAGAGGCTGGTAAACCTGTGAAGTTCATTGCCACAGACCAAGTCATTGGGTACACTTAAAGTTGGAGGTTGATAGGTTCTTCATCAATCCTGATGAAGGGTCTTGGCCCTTACACATTTATACACATTCATAGATATTGCCCGACCTGCTGAGCTCCTCCAGCACATTGTGTGTATTGCTCTAGCTTTCCAGTATCTGCAGTACGTCTTGTGTCTATGATAGGTCAAAGGTTATGGGGAGAAGGCAGGAGATTGGGGTTGAGAGGGATAATGATGGAATGATGAAGCAGACTCGATGGGCCCGAATAGCCTAATTATGCTCCTATGTCTTATGGTGTTAATGTCTTTATAATCTTTATCTAGAGTTACTCTCCTCTGTTTTTGAAGTGTTGTTTATAATGGTTACAGAAAAACAGAAACTTTCTCACACATTCACCTTGTCAAGACCTTTCAAGATTTCTATGCACGAGTTGAAGGACAAGTTCAACACTCTAAAACCACAGAATAGGGTACCAAGTGTGTTTTCAGTTAAAACCAAAGGATTCAAATCTTAGACATACAGTATATGTACTATCTTAGTGATGTTTTCAGACAATGGCTTAGATTCTGTGGTCAGTGGTAAAAGCCCACAAGCCGTCTAAACATTCTGTGGGCTCTTGATTGATAATTTCCAGTTCTCAGGGAGCTGTAATAATGCACAATCTGGAGGAACTTACGAGAATCTTCTCTTGGAAGGAATCAAAGACCCAAAAGAAGACTCGATTTTAGACAGCTGGGTCACATGAGAAGATCCTACTCTAAGGAATTCTGGATCTAGGAACACATTGCACTATGTAGTATGTGGAACCTTTGAGAAAGAGATCCCATGACAGGGGATCTGAACTTTACAGGAAGTAGGTCTCAGCAGGGAGGATCTACGACCTAGGAGAAGAAGTTCCCACTGTCGTGGATCTAGGACCTATGCTAAGGTCTGACTCAGGGTATCTGGGTGCTATGTGAAGTAGACCCCATTGCACGAAGTCGAGGACCTATGAGAATAAGATCCGACCACTGGGATATGTGATCTTTGGGAAGCTTGGAAACTAAGGGCTCTGAGGCCCACGTGAAGATCACATTAACTGGTTTTGTTCAAAACCAGAGCATGGCATGGAATAAAGTACTGTTGTGAAAATATTATAGGCTGTATCCCAGCTGAGGTAAATTGTTTGCCCATTCCTTGAGGCGCATCTATTTGTAAGGATTGATCAGGATGCTGGCAGGGTGTTTAGCACAGGGTCAGAGCAAATCATAATGTGACGCCATGTAGCTAATCTTTAATCTACTTTTAAGCCACTTTATTAGCTGTTTTTCCTCAAAGATCAATCCTCAACAAGGGCCTGACCTGGGTATTCACAGACCTCGTGGGAAGTGAGAGTAAACAAAGTATAGAGGCTCTTGCAGGGATCTTTGCTTCACCTCTGGCCACAGAGGATGTTCTGAAGGACTGGAGAGTGGCTAACATGGCAGCATTGTTTAAAAAGAGCAGTAAAGACAAGCCAGAGTACGACAAACTAGTGAGTCTGAGTGGTGGGTAAATTGCTAGGGGGAATGCTGAGCAAGGGGATCTACCAACATTTAGTGAGACAGGGCCTGATTCCACACAGGCAGGATGGCTTTATGTGTGGCAAGTTGTCTTTGGCAAATCTTTTGAAGTTCTTCAAGGAGGTAACCAAAAGTGTAGATGAAAATAGGGCAGAGGAAGCTGTCTGTGTGAAATATGGCAAAATCCCCCATGGCACGCTCGCCTGGAAGGTTAGATTATATGTATGGGATCCAGGGGTATAGCTGATTGGACTCATAATAGGCTCTGTGATAGAAAGCAAAAGGTGATGCTCAGAGGTTATTTCTTAGACTGGAGGCTTGCAATTAGTAGTGTGATTTATATGAATGATTTGAATGTAAAAGTACAATGCATGTATCTAAGTTTGTAGATGATACTGAAATAGCTGGTGCTCTGGACACTGTAGAATGATATGAAAAATCACCGGCAGGATCTAGATCAGCTAGATATGTGGGATGATATTTGGCAAATGGCTTTAAATCCAGATAAATGCGAGGGTGTTAGGTTTTGGGAGATTAAATCAGGGTAGGGCTTATACCCTGAATGGTAGATCCTTAATGGAACAGAGGGACCTGAGAGTACAAGTGCATAGTTTGCTGAGAGCATCTTTAGAGATTGGGTGGTGAAGAAGTTGTTTGGCATGCTTCCCTTCATCACTTACGTTACTGAGTATAGGAATTGGAACCTATGTTGCAGTTACATAACGTGTTGGGGAGTATTGTGAATAGTTTTGGTCTTATAGGAAGGATGTTATTAAACTAGAAAGGTTACCAAAAACACTTATCAAGACACTGCCTGGACTTGGGGATCTGAATTACAGGAAGGTATTTTACAGACTAACATATCTTGCCTCATGGGGGATGTGCTAAAAAGAAGAGGTACAGATTTAAGGTTGGAGGCGAGAGATTCAAAAGCGACATTAGGGGATGGCTTCTTTATGCAAAGAGTGGTGCATATTTGGAACGAGCTGCCAGAAATACTGGCTAAGCCAAGCACATTAGCAACATTTAAAAGCCATCTAGATAAGAACAAGAATAGGAGAAGTTTTGAGCATTAGTGTCCAAACGTAGGCAGATGGGACCAGCTCACTGGACAACTCAATAATCTTGGACAAACTGCGCTGAAGGCACAGTGTCCATGTTGTAAAACTTCCATGTGTTATCACATTCAGTATCCTGTTGGTTCAATTCATCTGGCTGTTCAATATATATTCTTCAGAATGACAACACAACATCAGATGCAATAGGGTGTATGTGAACCCAAACTGCTGATGTAGGCTACGAAAGTACTTCTCACAAATAAAGCCAGATTCACTTGATGCCCGATCCCGACTAGGACTGTAGATTGGTCAGTTTTGGTTAAGTTCCTTCGATAGCTGATAAAAAAAATGGAGAAAAATCATTTCTTCAGTTGTAATGACCTTGCCTGCTTCAGAAAGTGCTATGATTGCCTTGAAGGCTGGCAACAGACGATAGAAATTTCTCCTCAGCTCCCTGGAGAGGCGTAGTCTCCTCATGCAGTTTAGTTTTGTGTTGTTTACTTTAAGCCAAGCCCATGAACTTGGCTTGGAGAGGTAAGGCTGGGTGTGACTTAATCTCGCCTCCATGTGCTGCATCCTAAGCAACAATCAAGCTTTATTCCATTTTCTTCCAATATAAACCCAATACAGCGGTATTCCCAGAGGCTCCATAACGCAAGGGATAAGACTCTCGCTATCTTGGATCCAAAAAAAATTGCAGCTGAAAACCTCTTCAGACACAGAAGGTTGTAATTATTAAAAATCTGTAAATTACTGTAATAAAAGAAAAGCCACAAAAGCCAGCAGGCTCTTCAAAAACTATTTTTATAAAATTCTGTTCCCTGGTTCAGTAGAAGGAAAAAAAAGATCAAAGTTGAAGAGTGCTTTATAAGCACAAGTTTTCAATGTTCACAGGGCACCTCAAAGTTCTTTACAGACAGGGAGTACCTTGTACTGTTGTAAAGAAGGAGTTAGTATCACACATTTGTATGTAGAAACAGGAAGCCGTGATACATACACACATGTAGGAACATGCGTCTATATGGACACTCTGAAGTGTTAATGTTAAGTGTATTCACAAGGCTGCTACATGGACTGGATAGGACTTGCATGCACACCACAATATTGCCAGGAAAAGAAAGCCAGACTCAGTAATGGTAACCACAAGATGACTGGATTATTGTAAACATCTATCTACTAACTTCATATCCTACAGGGAAAGAAATCTACTGTCCTTTCCCATTCTGTCTTACATGTGACTCCAGACCACCAATATGGTGGCCTCACGACTGCCTTAACAGTTCAGGAGCAAATAGGGATGGAATACATATGGTGACATATAGGGAACCCAGCTTGAAAGAGGTCCAAGAAACAGTTAGGAGCAGCTAGGACAAGTTCAGCACCTGGACCAAGTGGAGTCCCATACAAGGTATACGAGTCGTGTCCCAAACGTCTGTACAGACTGAGGAGGATCCTCAGGGTGATTTGGAGGAGGGGGAGAGTGGCCCACCAATGGAGATTCACAGATGGTGTCTGGATTCCCAAGGAGAAGAACTCCAAGAACATCAAACAATTTTGAGTCATCTTACTGCTCAGCATTCAGGGGAAGATTTTTTTCAGTGTCGTTGCCCAACGCCTAATGGAGTACCTCCTGAAGAATCATTACACTGACACCTCAGTGCCAAACGGCAGGATAGTGCGGGTCCTAGGGTGCTTCGAGCATGCAGGAGTGATCACTCCGTTGATCAGAGAAGCATGGAAAGGCAAGAGAGATCTGTCCATGACCTGGCTGGGCTTCACAAACATGGATGGTTCCATGCCACATGAACTGGTTGAAATCGCCCCCAGGCGCCACCATGTTCCAATTAGGACCAGGAAACTCATTCTGGACTACGACAGTAATTTCAGTCTAAGAGTCACCTTTGGGACAGTCACATCTGATTGACATTGTCTTGAGAAGGAGATTGTAGCAGGTTGTGATCATCTTCTCCTTGGTAATGAACATGTCGGCCAGGTCAACAGAAGTAGAGTGCTGAGGACCTTTGTCCAGGTCTGGAGTCAGACAACCACCGAAAAGAGCATTCATAGTTGACCTGACTGTAGCAATGTCAGTGCCAGGATGCAGATGAAATCCTCCAGGGTCTGGAGAAGCTCACAGCTTGGGCAAGGATGAACTTCAGTCCTAAGAAATCCAGATCTTTAGTAGAGAGGAAAGGTGGTTGACAAATTCCGCTTTAACCTGGGAGGCGCCTATTTTCCAAGCCTATTGGAGAAGCCAGTGGAATCAGACAGCTCTGGAAATTCAGCCAAGCACTTCAGCTGCAAATCGTGCTTGATTTTCAAGGGCATGTAATTCTGTGAGTCCAGAATTCATGTCTCCACTACTGCCTTCAAATTTTCCTCAAAGAAAATTTTTGTACTAAGTAAATATTATCATTAAAAAAAAACTACTCTCTTCACGTTTGGACTTGTAAGCCCTTCTTCCATCCTCTGACTTGATTAAAAAGTGATGGGCCAGATAGGCTTCTCGTGCAGCATGCACAAAGTGCTGGAGAAACTCAGAGAGTCAGGCAGCATTCACAGAGAGGAGTAAACAGTCGACAATTCATCAGAACTGGAACTTGACCTGAAACGTTGACTATTTATTCTTCTGTATGGACACTGCCTGACTTTCTGAGTTCTTCAACCCTTTTTTGCTTGTTGCTCATGATTTCCATCATCTGCAAAGTCTCTTGCGTTTAAGATTGGGTTCCCTGTTAACATGCATTCCATCAATGGGCGAGGCATGTTCAGAATACCAGCTCCTACAAATTTGGTTTCCCAGTCCACCGTCTGCACCATTCTGCAATGCACTTGGGCAAAGGGTCTTTAGGAACTTAACATTTGATTCTTTGCTTTACTCCAACAATACTTTAAGGTCAAGTGTAGCCCTAATTCATTTGAATGGCATCAACACCCTTAATGGACAGCAAGGTGTGTTTATTACACTTAAATTAATCTTCATGTTTAAAATTAAATTACATAAGTTGAATGTAATTCTTAAAAAGATTTTTTTCTTAATATTCTCTCCCTTTTCTATAAGTCTCTGGACATTTAATAACAGTAGAAAGGCCTGTTTGAAGGCTGTTAGGGGGGGATCCCTGGGCAAGGCCTTAGTTTCTGCTGCCTGTAGCCTACTTTGTCCCACACAAAAGTGGTAACAACAAGACTGGAAGGATGGTGGGAAGAAAATGGATGCCAAAGGCCAAATCCACCTTTTGTTTGTTCATTATTTGCCACGTCATATGATGTGGGCGATCATGGTCTTTCCATGACCATGTTTGTTCTTGGCAAATTTTCTATTGAAGTGGTTTGCCATTGCCTTCTTTTGGGCAGCGTCTTAACAAGATGGGTGACCCCAGCCATTATAAATACTATTCAGAGATTTTCAGCCTGGCGTCAGTGGTCGCATAACCAGGATATGCACCAGCTGCTCATACGATCAACCACCACCTGCTCTCATGGCTTCATGTGGTCCTGACTGAGGGGCTAAGCAGATGCTACACCTTGCCCAAGAATGACCTGCAGACTAGTGGAAGGAGGAGAGCCTTACACCTCCTTTGGTAGAGATGTATCTCCACTTTACCATCCAAAGATCCACCAGAGGCATCCCAAAAGAAAGAAACCAAAATGTGATAGGAAAGATGTTATTAACATGGAAAGAACACAGAAATTACTTCCAGGGATGTTGTTAGGATATGACCAACTGAGCTATAAGGAGATGTGGGAAGTGCTGGAGTTTTTATTCCTCAGAGCGTTGGAGACGGAGAGGTGATCTTAGAGAGTTGTATAAAATCATGAGGGGTGAATATACTCAGTCTTTTCCCCAAGGCTGGCTAATCAAGAACTGAAAGTTGCAGGTATAAGGTAAGAGGAGAAAGATTTAATAGGAATGTGAGGTTTTTTCAAACATATAGAGGGTGGTTCATATATGGAATCAGCTGCCAGAAGAAATGGTTCAAAGTTCAAAGTAAATTTGTTATCAAGGTATGTATATGTTACCATATACTACGCTGAGATAAATTTTCTTGCAGGCATTTACAGGAATGAAAGGAATAGAGTAGAATTTTTATGAAAATTCTATATATAAGCAGACACAACTGACGAACAACCAATGTGCAAATAGAGGCAAACCGTGAAAGTAAAAATAATGCTGAATACCTGAGTTGTAAAGAGTCCTGTAGTTCATAGAATCAATTCAGAGTAGTGAGTGAAGTTATCCACATCGCTTCAGGAGCCTGATGGCTGCAGGGTAACAACTGTTCCTGAACCTGGGTGCTAAGGCTCCTGCATCTCTTGACCGATGGTAGTATTGAGAGGAGAGCAAGGTCTTTGATGATGGATTTTGTCTTGTACAGTGCATCCAAAGAAGTTCGTCAAAGATTTTGGTGGTATGCTGGATCTATGCAAACTTCTAAGAAAGTAGAGGCACTGTTGTGCCTTCTTTATAAAGTATTTTAAAGGCAGAGGGGATGGAGTATCTTTATGATTAACTCATTGTGCTGTACAAATGTGGCAGTTCTGTCTCAGTACTGCTCACCCAACCTGGAACATCCAGGGTTAAATGTCGTGCATTTTATCTGCTGAGGGAGTTTTCTGCCATCATTCTGGTAGCAGCGTACAACCCATCTCAAGCGGGCATCAGGCAGGCACTGGAAGAGCTGATCAACGTAATCTGCAGCCACAAATCAGCGTACACTGATGCATTCCCTATCATTTTAACCAGACCAGCTCTGAGCAACTACCACCAACATATCACCTGTGGAACCAGAGGAGCCAACCAACTTGACCACAGTTAAACCAGCATCAAGAACTCTTACCGCGCTGATCCATGCCCACACTTTTAAGGTCGATCACCTGCCTGTGTTTCTACTCCTGGCACATAGGCAGAGACTAAAGACCCCAGCGCCAGCGGTGAGGATCAATAGGGTATGGTCAAGGGAGGCAGAGGAGCATTTACAGGACTGCTTTGAGTTGGTGGACTGGACAATATTCAGGGATTCATTTCTGAATCGGAATGAATATGTCATATTTGTCGCTGACTTCATCAAGACCCACATGAGTGAGTGTGTGTCTTTGAGAACACATGGGACTCTGAGACAGTGATCACAGCATTACCAAATGCTGCAGGGATTCACACAAGAGTAGTTTTAACCAAATCAAAAGCTGTGGATGAACCAGGAGATCCTCAATCTGCTGAGGACTAGATCTGTGTCATTCAAGACCAGTAATCCAGGTACAACCTACAGAAGGCTATTTCAAGGGCAAAAAAAAAAACAACTTTAATTGAGCTCAGAGACAGAAATGGATGCAAGTCAGATCTGGCAGGGTTTACAGGTCATTACTTCCCACAAATTGAATCCTAATACCATGAATGTCTGTGATGCTTCACTCCTAGATTAACTCAGCTTTCTAGATTAGGAAGGGGAGAATAAAACTATACCTGTGCGAATCCTTGCGGCATTTAGTAACCCTGTGATTTCCATCCTGAAGCTGACATTTGAACATGTTTCAAAAGTGTGAACCCTTGCAAGCTGTCAGACCCTGATGGTGTACATGGTGGGGCTCTTAAAACCTGTGCCAATCAACTGGTGGGAACGTTTAAAGAGGAGTTTTCAATCTCTCACTGCTGCATTCGGAGGTTCCTACCTGCTTCAAAAGGGTGACAATCATACCAGCGCCCAATAAAAGCAGGGTGAGCTGACTCAATGACCATCACCCAGTGGCTCTCACATCTACTGTGATGAAGTGCTTTGAGAGGTCATGGCTAGAACCAGCTCCTGCCTCAGCAGCTCTGCTGCAAATTGCCAATTGCCACAACAAGTCTACAGCAGATGAAATCTCTCCACTCCACCTGGGATCATCTGGACAATAGTAATATCTACGTCAGGCTGTTTATTGACTACAGCTTAGCATTCAATAAAAGCATACCCTCAATGCTAATCAGCAAGTTCCAAAGTTTGACCCTCTGTATCTCCTTCTGCAACTGGATTCTTGACTCACCAAGAGACCACAGTCTGCCTGGATTGGAAATAACAACTCCTCCTCACTGACAACCAATATCCACGCATCTCTGGGGTGTGTGCTTAGCCCACTGCTCTATTCTCTCTACACCCACTGTTGTGTAGCTAGGCACAGCTTAAATGCTATCCATAAATTTGCCAATGGCATCACTGTTGTTGGCAGAATTTCAGATGGTGACGAGAAGGCGTACAGGAGCCAGATAGATCAGCTTGCTAAGTGGTGTCACAGCAACAACCTTGCACTCCACGTCAGTAAAACCAAGGGATTAATTACGGCAACACACATCAAATGCTGGAGGAACTTAGCAAGCCAGGCAGCATCTATGGGAAGGAGTAAACAAGGAACGTTTTGGGCCCGGATGAAGGATCTTGGCCTGAAACGCTGACTATACTTTTTTCCATAGATGCTGCCTGGCCTGCTGAGTTCCTCCAGCATTTTATGTGCATCTCCAGCATCTGCAAATTTTCTCTTGCTTGTACCCTTGTTTGATTGTGGACTTTTGGAAGCGGAAGTCAAGGGAACACCCACCGGCGATCGCCAAGGGATCAGATGTGGAAAGGGTGAGCAGATTCAAGTTCATGGGTATCAACATCTCTGAGGTTTAATCCTGGGTCCAACATATTGATGCAATTACAAAGAAGGCACGATAGCGGCTTTATTTCATTACGACTTTGAGCAGAATTGCTAGGTCACCAAGGACACGCACAAATTTCTACATATGTACTGTGGAGAGCGTTCTAACTGATTGCATCACATTTTGGTATGGAGGGGCCACGGCACAGGATCAGAAAAAGCTGCAGAAAGTTGTAAACTCAGCCAGCTCCCTTATGGGTACTAACTTCCCCAGCAAAGCCTCAAAAAGCACCCATTATTAAGGATCCCCATTCCTAAGACATGCCCTTTTCTCATTGCTATTATTAAGGAGGAGGTACGGGAGATTAAAGACACACACTCACCATTTCAGGATCAGCTTCTTCCCCTCTGTATCAGATTTCTGACTAGAAAGTGAACAAATGAACACTACCTCAGTATTTTTTTCTCTCCTGTCACACAACTTATTTAATTTAACTTTTATAAATTCTTATTGTAAGTTATAGTTTTATTATTATGTGTTGCAATGTACTGCTACCCACAAACCAACAAATTTCACAACATATGCCAGTGACATTAAACTTAATTTTGATTCTGAACATACAACATAGAACAGTATAGCACAGAAACATGTTGTGTTGAACCAAATAAATTGGGAATCAAATGGCCATCTGGACTTGTGCCTACACAATGTCCATATCCCTCCATCCATGTGTGTATCTAAACCATAAGATCATAAGATATAGGAGCAGAATTAGACCACTTGGCCCATTGAGTCTGCTCTGTCATTTCATCATGGCTGATCCACTTCCCACTCAGCCCAAATCCCCTGGCTTCTCTCCGTATCCCTTTATGCCCTGAAAATCACGCATCTATCAAGGCTTCACAGCTGCCTGTGGCAATAAGTTCCACAGATTCTCCACTCTACGACTAAAGAAATTTCTCCTCATCTCCACTCTAAAAGGTCGCCATTCCATTCTAAGGCTGTGGTCTTAGACTCTCTTACCATAGGAAACATCTTCTCCACATTGACTCTTTCAAGGCCTTTCTCCATTCCATAGGTTTCAATGAGGCCACTACTCATTCTTTTCCAATGAGTACAGACTCAGAGTCATCAAATGCTCTTCATATGACAAGCCATTCAATCCTGGAATCATTTTCTTGAAACTCCTATGAATCCTCTCCAGTTTCAGCACATCCTTTCTATGATAACAGGCCCAAAACTGCTCACAAAACTCCAAGTGAGACTTCATAAAGTCTCAACATTACATCCTTGCTTTTAAATTCTAGTCCTCTCGAAGTGAATGCTGACTTTGCATTTGCCCTCCTCACCACTGACCAAACATGCAAATTAACTTTCAGAAATCTTGCACAAGAACTCCCAAGTCCCTTTGCACTTTTGATTTTTGATTTGTTTTCTCTATTTAGAAAATAGTCAACCCTTTCATTTCTTCTACCAAAGTGCATGACTATACAATTCCTGACACTGTATTCCATCTGCCATTTCTTTGCCCATTTTCCTAGTCTGTCAATGTCCTTCTGTAACCTTTGCTTCCTCAAAACTACCTGCTCCTTCACCTATCCTTGTATCATCCACAAACTTGGCAACAAAACCATCAACTCCTTCATCCAAATCATTGACATATAACGTAAAAAGAAGCTGTCCTAATAGCTACGCTTGTGGAACATCACTAGTCATTGGCAGTCAACCAGAAAATGCTCCCTTTATTCCTACTCTTTGCTTCCTGCCAATCAGCCAATGGTCTATCCATGCTCGTATCTTTCCTGAAATGCTAATGTTTTTCCTGAAATGAGGCTTGTTAAGCAGCCTCTTGTGTGGCACCTAGTCAAAGGCCTTCTGAAAATCCAAGTACACAATATCCATCGATTCTCCTTTGTCTATTCTGCTTGTTATTTTAAAAAATAATTCCAACAGATTTGTCAGGCAAGTTTTTCCCTTAAGGAAACCATGCTGAGTTGGCTATTTTATCATGTGCCTTCAAATACCCTGAGACCATGTCCTTAACAATTGACTCCCATATCTTCCCAACCAATGAGGTCAGACTAACTGGCCTATACTTTCCTATATTCTGCCTCCTTCTCCTCTCAAAGAGTGGAGTGCCATTTTCAATTTTCCAGTCCTCAGCAACCATGCTAGAATCTAATGATTCTTGATAGATCATTACTAATGCCTTCACAATCTCTTCAGCCACCTTTTTCTGAACCCTAGGGTGTAGACCATCTGCTCCAGGTGACTTATCTACTTTCAGACCTTTCAGATTCCCAAACACCTTCTCTGTAGTAATGGCAACTTCATTCATTTCTTCCCCCTGACACTCTCAAACTTCCGATATATTGCTTGTGTCTTCCATAGTGAAGATTGGTGCAAAATACTTATTCAGTTCATCTGCCAATTCCTTGTCCCATATTACTACCTCTCCAGCATTGTTTTCCAGTAGTCTGCTATCAACTCTCTCCTTTGTTTTGCACTTTATATATCTGAAGAAACTTTTGGTATCCTCTGTATTATTTTGTACTTTGTATTCCATCTTTTCCTTTTTTATGACTTTTTGGTTGCTTCTATTTGTGTTTAAAAGCTTCCCAATCCTCTAACTCCCGCACTAATTTTTGCTCTATTATATGCCCTTTTCTTTGGCTGTTTTGTTGGCTTTGACATCCCTTGCAGCCACAGTGGCTTCATCTTGCCGTAGAAGACTTCTTCTTTTGGATGTACCTTCCGAGTTGCTCCCAGAAACTCCATCCATTGCTGCTCCATCATCATCCATGCTAGTGTTCCCTTCCCATTAATTTTAGCCAGCTCCTCTTTCATGCCTCTGTAATTCCCCCTACTCCACGTTAATACTGTTGATACATTTGGTTTTAGTTTTTCTCTCTCAAATCACAAAGTGAATTCCATCATATTATGATCACTCACTCCTAAGGGTTCCTTTACCTTAAGCTCCATAATCAAATCCTGTTGATTGCGCAATACTCAATCCAGAATAACTGATCCCCTTCTCGGCTCTACCATGAGCTTCGCTAAAAAAGCCATCTCATAGGCACTCTTGGGATCCAGCACTAACCTGAATTTCCCAAACCTCCCTGCATACTGAAATCCCCCATGACTATTGTAACATTGGCCTTTTGACATGCATTTTCTACCTGAAACCCCTTTTTACCAGGCATCTATAGAGATGCGGCTCCTTAGTCCCTTGCTAACAGCCACCAGAGTCAGTGGCGAGAGAACCACCTTTCTCAGACTTCATACATCTGGGGTCGATATGGCTTGTGTCCTACCAAACCTGGGAAGTTGGGAAGCCTTGCCCACTCGAAACCCAATCTGTGTGAATACTGGGTAACTACTGCTCCCATGCAATCACCTGTTGGCAAGAAATAACAGAACATACACTGCATACAATTATAAAGAAAGTATATTTATGAATGTTAACTTAACCAAACAGTTATTAGAGAAGAAAAAAGGGGGCCCATCATAACTAAGACAGTCAAATGTGCACAAGGTTGAAGCTTAAATCTTCCAAAAGCTGATGTATCTAATGTGTTGCTTCCACAGAAAACCATTAAATGAAATACCTTACAACATTAGCAGTAGAATTTTAACCACAGCATTACATACCTCCCTTTGCCATTTGTAGCCCATTTTTTTTACTACTGTTTGGAGACATTATATACTGTAACTCCTATCAAGGTCTTTTTACCCTTGAGGTTTCTTAGCCCTACCCACAACAATTCTATACCTTCCGATCCTATGCCCCTTAAAAGTCCCTAATCTCTCTGCCTCAACCTCAACCCCAGGCAGCACATTGCAGGTGCCCACAAATCTCTGTAAAAAACCCTCAGATCTCCTTTAAAATTATGTTCTCTCACATCAAATGCATTTGCTTCTAGTACCCTGTGAAAAAGGCACTGTCTGCTACTCATAATCTGATAGACCTCTATCAGATCTTCCCTCAGCCTCTGGTGCTCTAGAGAACACAACCCAAGTTTGTCCAATCTCTTATTATAGCAAACGCCCTCTGATCCAGGCAGCATCCTGGTAAACCTCTTCTGCACCCTCTCCAAAGCCTTGATATCCTTCCTATAATGGGTGACTTGACTAGAGTTTTAGAAAGCTGCACCATAACTTACTGACTTTTGAACTCAGTGCGTGGACTAATAAAGGAACGCATGCCGTAAGCCTTCTTAACCACCCTATCGACCTGTGTAGTCACGTTTAGGGAGATCTGAACTGGGACTCCAAGATCCCTCTGCTCATCAACACTTTTAAGGATCTTTCCCTTAACAGTATATTGTCCCTTTTCATTTGACCCTACCAGGGTGCAATGCTTCACATTTGTCTCTCTTTGCAACTGATCTATATCCTGCCGTATTACTTGCCAGTCACCGACGCTATTCACAAAACCACCAATCTTCATATCATCTGCAAACTTACTAATGCACCCATCTACATTTCCATCCAGTCATTTATTTACTTCACAAACAGTACAGATCCCTGTGGAACGCCACTAATCACAGACTTCCAGCTAGAATAAGTCCCTTTGACCACCATCGTCTGCCTTCTATGGCAAGCCAGTTCTGAGTCCAAACGGCAAATTCACCACTGATCCCATGTATCTTAATCTTCTGTATGAGCCTCCCATTAGGGACCTTGTCAAATACCTTTCTAAAATCCATGTAGACAACATCTACAACTCTACCTTCATTAATTACCCTTGTTACCTTGTCAAAAACTCAATAAAGTTAGTAAGACACAACATATCCTGCACAAATCATGCTGTTTTTTCCTAATTAGGTCATAGTTTTCCAAAAGCTCATAAATCCTATGCCTAAGAATTCTTTCCAGTAACTTCCCTACCGCAGAAATGAGACTCCCCAGTCTATGGTTTCCAGGATTATCCCTGGTTTCCTTCTTGAATAATGGAACAATATTAACTACTTGGCTGTTCTCTGGGCCCTGGGCTCTGGCTAAAGATGGCACAAAGATATCAGCCAATGCCCCAGCAATCTCTTTTCTCTCAGTAAACAGGCTTCATTTGTTCGTAATGAGCCATGTCATATGACGTAAGCGTCATGGTCTCTCCATAACCATTACTGTTCTTAGCAAATGTTGCCTTCTTCTGGGCAGTGTCTGTACAAGTCTGATCACCCCAGCCATTATCAATACTCTTCAGAGATTGTCTGCCTGGCGTCAGTTGACGCATAACCAGGACATGTGATGTGCAGCAGCTGCTCATACAACCATCCATCGCCTGCTCTCATGGCTTCATGTGACTCTGACTGGGGTGCTACATCTTGCCCAAGGGTGACCTGCAGGCTAGTGGAGGGAAGCAGTGCCTTACACCTCCTTTGGTAGAGATATATCTCCATCCCACCTCCTGAAACCTGGGTTATAAGTGTCAAAGGTAAAAAAAAAACCAGTATGGGAATCATATATAGGCTTCCAAATAGTAGCCAAGATGTGGGGTTGAGATTGCAAAGGGAGCAGGGGAGGGTATGTAATAAGGGTAATGTCACAATTGTAATAGGGAACTTCAATATGCAAGAGGATTGGGAAAATCAGGTTGGTGTCAGATCGCATGAGAGGGAATTCGTTGAATGCCTACCAGATAGTTTTTTAGAGCAGCTTGAATCTACAAGGGGAAAGGCTATCTTATTAGTCAGCTTAACATAAAGGAACCCTTCGGAGGCAGTGATCATAATATGATTCAATTCGTACTGCAACTTGAGAGGGAGAAGCATAAGTCAGATGTATCAGTATCCCAATGGAATAAAGGGAATTACAGAGGCATGAGAAAGGAACTTGCCCAGGTGGACTGGAGGGGGATGCTGGCAGGGTTGATGGCTAAGCAGAGGTGGCTGGAGTTTCTGGGAATAGTTCACAAGGTGCGGGACAAATATGTCCCACAGAAGATGTTCTCAAATGGCAGGTCTAGGCAACCGTGGCTGACAAGTGAAGTTAAAGGACTGCATAAAAGCCAAGGAAAGGACAGATAAAGTAGCAAAAGTGAGTGGGAAGTTGGATGATTGGAAAGCTTTTAAAATCCAACTAAAAAATTTATAAGAAGGGAAAAGAAGAAATATGAGAGCAAACTAGCGGATAATATAAAGCAGGATACTAAAAGATTTTTCAGCTATAGAAAGAATAAAAGGGAAGTGAGAATTAATATTGGACCACTGGAAAATGATGCTGGTAAGGTAGCAATGGAGGACGAAGAAATGGCAGAGGAACGTAATAAGTACTTTGCTTCCGACTTTACCGTGGAAGTCACCAGCTGTACGCCAGAGATCCGTGCGTGACAGCGAGCAGGAGTGAGTGTTTTTGCTATTACACAGGAAAAAGTGCTAGGCAAACTCAAAGGTCTTAAGGTGGATAAGTCACCTAGTCCAGATGGACTATATCCCAGAGTCCTGAAAGAGATTGCTGAATTGATAACGGATGCATTGATCATGATCTTTCAAGAATCACTTGATTCTGGCATGGTCCTGGAGGACTGGAAAATTTGCAAATGTCACTCCACTCTTTAAGGAGGAAGGAAGGTATAAGAAAAGAAATTATAGGCCAATTAGCCTAACCTCAGTGGTTGGGAAAGCGTTGGAGTGCATTTTTAAGGATGAGGTTTTGGGGTACTTGGAGACTAATGATAAAATAAATCAAAGTCAGCATGGCTTCTGCAAAAGGAAATCTTGCCTGACAAATCTGTTAGAATCTTTCAAGAAAGTAGCAAGGAGGGTGGACAAAGGAGAGGCAGTGGATGTCATTTCCCTAGATTTTCAGAAGACATTTGATAAGGTGCCTCACATGAATCTGCTTAACAATATAAAATCCTATGGCATTACAGGAACGATCTTGGCATGGATAGCGGAATGGTTGACAGGCAGGAGGCAGTGATTGGGAATAAAGGGAGCCTTTTCTGGTTGGCTGCCAGTGACTAGTGGTGTTCCTCAGGGGTCAGTATTGGGACTGCTACTTTTCACATTGTTTTTCATTGATTTGGATAATGAAATTGATGGCTTTATGGCAAAGTTTGCGGATGATACGGAGATAGGTGGAGGGGCAGGTCGTGTTGAGGAAGCAATGCAATTGCAGCAGGACTTAGAAAAATTGGAAGAATGAGCAAAAAAGTGGCAGATGTAATACAGTGTTGGGAAGTGTATGATAATGCATTTTGGTGAAAGGAACAATAGTGCAGACTATTAGCTAAATGGCGAGGAGGTTCAAACGTCGAGGGTGCAGAGGGATTTATGAGTCCTCGTGCAAGACACCCAGAAAGTTAATTCACAGGTTGAGTCTGTGGTAAAGAAGGCAATGCAATGTTGGTATTTATTTGAAGGGGAATAGAATATAAAAGCAAGGAAATGATGCTGAAGCTTTATAAGACACTATTCAGGTCGCACTTGAAGTACTGTCAACAGTTTTGGGCCCCTTATCTCAGAAAGAAAGTATTATCATTGGAGAGAGTTCAGAGGAAGTTCACAAGGATGATTCCAGGAATGAAGGTGTTAACATATGAAGAGTGTTTGGCAGCTTTGGGCCTGTACTCACTGGAATTTAGAAGAATGTATGAGGATCTCATTTAAACCAAACGAATCTTGAAAGGATTAAATAAGGTGGATGTGGAGAAGATGTTTCCTCTGGTGGGGATATCCAGAACTAGAGGGCACAGCCTCAAAATTGAGGGGTGACCTTTTAGAACAGGAATTTTTTTTTAGCCAAAGAGTGGAGAATCTGTGGAGTGCTCTGCCACAGACTGTGGAAGAGGCCTAGTCCATGGGTGTATTCAAAGTGGAAGTTTATATGTTCCTGACTGGATGGGGCTTCAAATGATATGGTGAGGGGGCAGGTGTATGGGGTTGAATGGGATCCGCGAACAGCCATGGTGAAATGGTGGAGCAGAGTCGATGGGCTGAATGGCCTAATTCTGCTCCTACGTCTTATGGTCATATTATGGTGACACTTATGTGTTGGTTCCAGGGCAGACAGTCAAATATGTTAATACCAAGAAATTTAAAGCTGCTGACCCTCTCCATCTCTGTTCCCCTTATGAGGACTAGCTCATGGATTTCCGGCTTTTATAATAACACCTTTTAAATACTCTTGGACAGGCAGATGGATTGTAAAGGTTTGGAAGGTTATGGTCCAAACACTGGCAAATGGATGAACATCTTGGATGGGATAGGCCAAAATGTAAGAAAACAAGTCCTTCAGCCATCAAGTCTGTGCTGATAAAGAGGCATATATTTTTACAACAATTCTACCCTAATCTACTTTATTCTCTCCATATTCCCATTAACCCTCTCAAAAACAGGAGAGACAATTTGCATTAATCAATCCCCCAAAGATTACTCACTAGGGACAATTTACAGTAACCAATCATCAACCTATCAACATGACCTTTGTTGGGATAAGTAGCCGGATGAATCCCACGTGGCCGCAGGGGGAACAGGGATACCTCACTCAAGCAGCACCCAAGATCAGGACTGATCCCTTCCCTCTGGAACTGTGAGAAAGCAGCTCTGCCAGCTACATCTCTCAGTCATCTCTAAACCCAGGGAACCAATCAAATAGTTTATGTTTATCTCTTCCCTTCCTGAAATAATTACATAAAATCCAATAACAGTAGCTCACAGGCACCTTCTTTCCCAACTGAGAAGACTAAATTTACTTACTTGTGACATCAGAAATTAGCCACTTTGGTGCACCAACCCCAGCACATAAAAGTCTCCTTTGTCTCTCCAGTCTTTCAAAGAGTTTCTTTATTTAAAACCCACCTCTTTTATCAAGCTTTTAAACGCCTGTCCCCATGCTCGATATCAGACTTTAATTATCTCTCCTTAGGGATGTTTTACAACACTAAAGGAGATAAAGACAGGTTGTGCTTGTTAAGTTTGATGTTACTGTTTGCGATTTAATCATGACTTCCTCTGGCTTGAGTTCGACATTAGATTCAATAGGTATTGCTTATTGGTGCTCTGTATAATTTTGTTGCAGGTATTAACCATTAACAATAAAGATCAATGAAGCACAAAGAGAATCTGTATTTACTAACAAATATCTTTATTGGTTCAGTGAACATGCATGTGAATTTACAAAACTAAATTCTGGTGTGCATACTTAATAGGTCTCCCTAGATGTCCATTAACAGCCAAAGAATAGAAAAGGTAATAGCTGGGAAAAGGAATCTGTGATGGCCAGGCATTCCTCTTAATGCTGAGGTAATCTCCACGTTTCCAATGTGGGGCCATCCCTTCTGAAATATTGCTGCCTGTGCTTCTGAAATGCTCTATTCCTATCCTTTTCCATATAAAATCAATGTTTTATCTTCCAATTTCATTCA
Organism: Mobula hypostoma; assembly: GCF_963921235.1. NCBI lineage: Eukaryota > Metazoa > Chordata > Chondrichthyes > Myliobatiformes > Myliobatidae > Mobula > Mobula hypostoma. The sequence goes on from NC_086097.1 coordinate 17,076,479, forward strand.
TTCAGACTGACTTGTGTCAGCTTCTCATTGGATCTGGCCCAAGGCTACAAGCAATATTACTTTATAACTCTTTCCCCAAACTTGTGCCTCTGGTAACTTCCTTTGCTCTTTCCAGGTCCGATAAATGCTAGGTCCAGACCGCTTCTGATCACAGGCTGTTTTCTCTGCAGGACTGCCATTTTCACATAACCAAATAAACAGCTTCTTATCTGGAAATGGTCTCAGGTTTAGTAGCTCATCAGCAAAGAGTCCTTGTGCCCACATTCAATTGTTCTGATTGAGTCATCCCAGAGCAAGAACCAGTACACCAAACAGTTCATAAACTGGTGGCTGTAAGAACAGTCTCCCTCCAAGAGGACCACAACCTTGTCATTGGGTTTGGAGGCTTGCGTGCCTCAATGATCCAGAGAGCTAATTTGTCTGAGGTCAGGGATTTCTTTATGCTTTGGCCCTTGGTAGAGTCACCCATGCCAAACAGGTCAAACGGTAAAGGACAGACTGAGAGTAGTCCACTGCTCCTCCATGTTCGGGGGTTCAGCTCAGGGCTAACAGCCCAGCTTGGTAAAACAAGATTGTTACAGAAACACCAATGAAGAATTCTTCTACATTTGAGTGCGATGGTATTTCTGAGTCTCCACCCGGGACTTACATGACTGACAGTAGTGAAAGCTGAGAAGAAGCTACTGACTGATTATGACCTGAACATCACCAGAGATAGAGGACCTTCATTGTGCCCCAAGCACCCATGGTGTAATGGGCAGTAAGTAAGAACAATCTCACAAAATGTGTCTGATTATTGACACATCAGAATACAAAGTTAGCCAAGACTACCAAAAGCAAATATTGATAGCTTACCACAAGATTCATACATTTAATTGTGCTTTAATGAAACAATGAAAAATGGAATTAATTTTACATGGGCAGCGATAAACAGATGATGGTCAATCAACAGCCTTAACTACCTCTTGCCTGAATTTATTTTCCATTGATTCAACTCACCATTCAATGCTTTTAATATAGAGAAAGTGTGAAGAAAATAGCAGGTCTATTATATAGTTTAACACAAGGTAATTGGTTCATTTACGATTCTCTGTACTGACCTGACAGAGCACTAACTCATTTGGTACAAGGTAAACCATTAGAGCTTGCTTTAGTTCAACTTTGACAAAGCAGGGAGAAGGATTGTTGCCAAAGGAAACATCTTGCTGGAACTGGTAACATTACAGTTTGAAAATGGTTCCAGTCCAGGCTCTGAACGTAACATTACAACCTGCATTGGTGGAATGCCACAGATAACATGGTCTGCAACTATAAAGTGTTGGATCATCTGGATTCCAAACTTCTGAGTTGTATCTTATATTCATTCCAAATAAGATCTCAAAAGTATTCCAGATCTTCTACGTGACACGGTGACAGAAAGACAATGGAAAAGATTATAAATCTGTTAAGAAGACAAAAGCTGGAGCATTCATTTTCAAATGAGAGTAACAAAATCATGCCGGATTTATTCATGAGCAGTCGATGTGCATTCCCTTTCAACATGCATCAATGTTCAGGCAATAATTTACACATTTTCCACATATTTTACAGACTGATTTAAAAGTGTGAAGTAGTTTAAAAAAAGGAACAACCTGCAGATGGGAGAAATTTGAATGCAGCAACACATAAACACAAAGATTAAACTATGAATTATGAGTATATGATGGTTTGTTTGTAATTGCCTTTTTACACTGTCTTGTCGGAGATATTAACTCATTTATGTTACCCTATTTATTTTATATATATTAACGTCTGTGGATATGATTTATGTTGTAAAGATCCTGGACTTCATTTTGTAAACCTTGCTCTGCTTTCCTATTCCTTTCTTGTCTCTTGTGGTCGTGGTGACAATATTTTGACAAACATATGTAGATGTGTGGTGGAGTGTATATCAACTGGCTGCATTACAGCCTGGTGTGGAAACATCAATGCCCTTGAACAGAAAATCCTACAGAAAGTACTGGATATGGCCTAGTCCATTATGTGTACAGTCCTCCCCACCAGTGAGCACGTGAAGTGCTAATGCAGGAAATCAACATTGATTACCAGGGACACCACCTACGTCATGTTCTCTTCTCGCTGTTGCCATCAGGAAGAAGACACAGGAACATCAGGACTCACATCACCAGGTTCAGGAACAGCTATTACCCACTAACCATCAGGCTCTTGAACCAAAGAGGACAATTTCACTCAGTTTTGCTTGCCTGTTCATTGAAATGTTCCCTCAACCTATGGACTCACTTTCGAGGACTCTTCATTTCATGTTCTGATATTTTTTGCTTATTTATTTATTTGTAGCCCCCCGGCCAGCTTCAGGGTCGCTCGGCCCGCTGTCGTCTAGGGAAACAGCCCTCGGCCCTGCCAAACTGGGTAATTAGTTTGTGTGGATGCTGTGTGATGTACCCCACCCCGCCCAAATAACAGACAATACGCCAGATACGATTAAATAATTTACAGTTTATAGATATTACTGGAACTATATAATTGATAGAGAATAAAATATAAAAGGAAAATAAAAGGCGCCACACTTATCAAAGTTCAATCTCTTCGTGCACAAACAGTTGGAGCTCAGGACCCTTCTTCTTCACCCTGAGACCCCTTGGAACACCTTGACTGGCCACCTGGGAGTAACAATGGTGGTTGACCAGACGCTCCACACGAGTTGGTCTCCGTCTCCTCTCCTCGCCGAACGCCCCACTCGGGGTCCGACCCCGTTAGTGGACTCACAGCACCTGATCCATCCTCTGTCTCTCTCTCCCGCCTTCTCCCCCAAAACCTTGCGCATACAGTATCTTCAAATACACCAAAAACATAACGACTATCCCAATTGGTTCGTAACATATTCTTATTACACTCTAACCCAAAACAAGCTGCTAGTGCAAGAACTTTCTCAGCGTTTAACATAACAAAGAAGCATTCCCAAGTATAACATAACAAAGAAGCCATCTTAATTAGCCTATGCAGTAACATAAAAGACGAAACCCCCTTACATATTATTATTATTTCTTTTTGTATTTGCAAAGTTCATTGTCTTTTGACTACTGGTTGAATGCCCACATTGGTGCGATCTTTCATTGATTCTATTGTGGTTATTATTCTATTATGGATTTATTAAGCTTGCTGCAAGAAAATGAATCTCAGGGTTGCATATGGTGGCATGTATGTACTTAGATAATAAACTTACTTTGATCTTTGAACTTTGGAGAAATGGCACTCTGAGGCTTGGACCATTGACTCAAGGTATTTGGATTGAAAAGCCAGTTTCACTGATATTGAGCATGATGGTTCTACATTGCTGAAAACACACACACGCAAACTCACCAGGTCCACAAATGGAAGCTGGTGTGTGGACGGAGGTCCATGGAGTCCCGATGAAGAGACTCACCCCAAAATATCGACTCTTTATTCCTTTTCATCACTGCTGCCTGTCCTGCTGAGTTCCTCCAGTACCACGTATGTGTTACTTTGGACTCTGCAGAATCTGCTGTGTTTATCACGGATGAAAACTCACCATGGTTTCTTGTGTCCCGAATGGACAATGATTTTACTTTATTTTATTTTACTTAGAGATATTATGTGGAACAGATGCTTCCACCCCACTGCCCAGCAACCCACCGATTTAACCCTCACCTCATCAGGGGACAATTTAACAATGACCAATTAGTGTACTGACCGGTATATCTTTGGACTGTGGGAGGAAACCTAAGCACTTGAGGGAAACCCATGCACAAATGGGGATGGACGTACAAATTTTCTTACAGAGGACACCAGAGTTGAACTCCGAAACCCTGAGCTATTGTAGTGTTGTGTTAACCTCTATGCTGCTGTGGTGCCCACAGTAACCACAATGTTCACACACTAGGGAGAGGGAATTAGAAAATGCCACTAACCCAGCTTTTCGTCACTGGATTTATACTCAACTAATGTGGCTGAATATCAAGTTTATTAGCAATTCTTATTAGACACTAGACTGCAGTAAATACTATTAATGCAGCGGGTGATTTGAGATTAATAGATTCAGCAAGTCAAGGAGAACTTTCATGACACACGCTTACTAAATTTCACTGATTTTTACTGGAAGTAACAAAGGCACATTATCCCCTTCCTGTACCTGGGGCTATTGCCTTGAGTTGATGCATTGAATCACGTGTGGGGCAGCCCTTATATATAAGGGAACATTGCTGTATTTTTGCGCAGGATATGAAACAATCAGAAACTTGTGCGGAGGAGTTAAACTATAAGCCCTTCCTCACTTGCAGAATTCAAGTGGAGACTGTGTGGTGGCTATGTTACTGGTGGAATGTTCCAGAGGCTTAGACTAGTGATCCAGAGAATGTATTTCAAGGCAGATTGAGAGATTTAACTCAGAGTAAAATGTATCTTGAAATTCAAAGCTGGAACGAATGCAAGAACCCATCAAGATGTAAAAACTAAACTAATCTGCAAATGTTACTTAATTTTAAATTTGAACCATCTCCCTCAAAAAATAATTGGCAGTCATTTTCTTTTAACTATGCTCCTAAACTGTGGAATTTAATACATAAATCTATAAAGGATGCAGACTCAGTTGACACTTTTAAACACCAGCACAAAACCTATCCTTGCTTTTAACTTAAAATCTTTTTGTCATTTATTTTCATATTTGCACTTATCCCATTGGAAAACACTTTCAACTACATCACTTGTATGATCTTACTTACTTACTTACTGCCTGTTACACGGTTGGTGTTTAGGGCAGCAATGAAAGTCGTCCATTTTGGGCTGCATTCATCATGCCAGCAGCTTCCTCTCGGTTTTCACTCTTGTCAGTCATGTAAGTTCTGAGTGGAGACTGAGGAATACCGCCCTACTCAGATGTAGAAGGATTCTTCATTGCTGTTTCCGTAACAACTTTGTTAATCTTGAGCTGAACCCCCGGACCTGGGGGACCAGTGGCCCACTCTTAGTCTGGGCTCTCCCCTTTGACTTGTTTGACATGGGTGACCCTACCAGGAACCAAAGCGTAAAGCACTGACTCCAGCCAACATAGCTCTCCGGGTCATTGAGTATTGCAAGCCTCCAAGCCCAATGACAAGACTGTGGTCCTCTTGGAGGATTTGTATGAAAAGCACTCTATACATAAGTTGTTATTATTATTTGTTTCTCATTAGGCAAGTGGAAGAGAAAACATTGTAATTGCTTTATATGTTAGATAGATTATTTTCCTTAAGTATTATACACAAAGTTATGTATTGTACAGGATTTTTATGTTTTATGTGTTGCATAATTTTTTTAAATACATGTCATTTTTCAGTTTCTCCTATCTTCATGGGCAGGAGGTGTAGGGACTAGATATATCAGTATAGATGAGTCTGGAGCAAGGATAACACCCCAGTCGCTACACACTACTGTACAGTAATAAGCAACATGATTAAAATGTAAATGTGAATCTGGTATCCATTGGTAATTTGGAAAAGAGCTACATACTTCTGCTGGTTCAGTACAAGCATCATTGACGTTTAATCTGGAAAGAGGTTAGTGTGTGGGTGTGTGTGTGTGTGTGTGTGTGTGTGTGTGTGTGTGTGTGTGTGTGTGTGTGTGTGTGTACGCGTGTGTGCACGTGCATACGTGTGCGTGCGCGCGAGTGCAGATTTACCTCCACTGAAAAACTCCATAAGGCCAATATGTTGTTCACAGATAACCAACCACACAGTCTCGAAAGTCAAAGAGCCCTTGTTAATGGAAGTGCTGTTGAGACGTCAGGCGAAAGAAAATCCTGGCAAACAGGCAAAGACAACAGTTAGAGGCACGGCAGTAATTATTTCCTGTGATTCCAATCGGATTAAATGCTCAGTCCCAAGGTCAGACAGAGCAATTTGGAAAAAGTAAGGACTGTATTCATGTAAAGTGATTTTGGCGATTCAAGGTGCCTGGGGTCCATCAAGTGCTATTCAACATGACATAAAGGGCAGAGCTTGTGCTCTGACATTAACCCTCGCTCTGCTGAAATAAAACATGAATCTCATGCTATCAGCATAATAACCAGGGTGGTTCAATTTATAAAGAAATATTTGTCTTTCTTTGCTGCTCCCAGTCTTTCATGTCTTCAACAGGTCACCTGTGATCATGGTTAGCTTCCACAAAGTCGTGGATAAGATATTGGACAGGTCAAGCACAGACAATGACAGATCATAAATGATAATGGGCAGTTCACATGGACGTGACGTGCAGGTGGCTAAAATGGTTCCAGGAGTCCTGTCAATGTTGCACCGTAAACTTCTTGCAAGATGTAGGAATGATTGGTGCATTCATATGCAAAAATTCACAAATGACCATTCCCTGTGAAAGTGCATCTTACCTTATGCCATGTTTGTTCCTAGTTTTGCAGACATAAGATTTTAATTGGTAAGATGCAAAGATTGCAGAATAAAGGATTTCAATTGTAGAAAACAGGCCATCTGTGACATTATGCCCTGAGCTGAAAATGCATTGGCTAAATATGGTGCTGATTTGTGGGAAGTACACAAAGCTACTCAAGGGCTCTATAACTTATGTTATCAGTAATATTTATTTATTCAATTTTTTTTTGTATTTGCACAGTCTGTCTTCTTTTCCACGTAGATTGCTTGTCAGTTTTTGCATGTAGTTTTTAATTGATTTTGTTGGATTTCTTTGTTCTACTGTGAATGTCTGCAAAACCTGATTCTCAGGGTAGTGTACGGTAACTTTGATAAGAAATTTACTTTGAACTTTGAGTTGGAATAGAGAGAAGCTGAGCATTCTGTAGCAAAGCTAGCTTTAGTTTGGATCTGATTTGTGCCCTTTTTCCATTTAATAGATGGAAATGATTTCTACAATAAAAATCTAATTTTAATTTTAAAAAGAGGAAAATGAAAATTGATTCTGATATTTTAAGTTAATAGCCTACATGCTAAATTGCTTCATAGCTCTGAGATGTCAGCGATGTGATACTAAACCTGATTCTGAGATTGTTCTGTATTTTCCTGCTCTTAATGGTTATTTTTCTTAATATTGTTTATCAAAATGACTGGTTCGTAAATCCCATTTTGTACTGGCGTGACTCATGTTAACAGTGACCCCATGAATTTGCATGACCTTTTCATGACGCACAACACAAACTAGGCTTGTTTTCTACATCACTGACTACATTTAATTAGCTGTAAAGTTCTTTGGATGTCCTGAAGTTGTGAAAGGCAAGGCATTGCTTTCTTGTATTCCTTTGAGTATAGGATATTAATGGATAAACAGAAGAGATTCTGCAGATGCTGGAAGTATTAATGGGTGACGTGATTGAAGTATTTAAAATCTTGTTTTTTTATCGATAGCAGGAAACCATTTCCTACATTAGGAAAATCAGCATTAAATGGGCATTTTTTTTTCAAAATGAGACTAAGGTCCATTTAAGAGAGAAATCAAGAAACACATTTTCAAATAGTGGTGATAGAGTTCCCATGGTGTCTCCCACAAATGACTGCATTTTAACAGCTTACTACATTAAGATTGGTAGATTTTGTTAGGTAAGGAATATAAAACTATGTAAGAAAATACCACTGAGGAGGAGGAGGATTTAATGCCAGTATCCACTCTTCTGTTTCACTCTTTATTATGTACGTAAATCCTGCCTTTTCAATGCTCTGTTCACAGCTCACAATCTCTTAAGGGGCTTGTAGTTCCATGCTTGAGTCTTACAACTGCACCAAAGAGATGGGAACCAGCCAGTGCAAGTAATTTTCAAATGTAAACAACTATAAACAAAACAACTCATGTTCAGTGCCTAATTTCAGAGCTTTAATCATCGGTAAATGGAAAGGTAAAAGTAAGTTAGAGAGATGTCTGGTTGGTGACTAATTTAGTGGATGTAAGTTTTGATTCCTGCCCCCCCGTTGAGTTCCCTATTTTATTGTTAGGTTGGTGGGGGAAAGCAAGGTCACTGAGAGAAAACAAACTTTCCCAAGGAAGCAAACACAATTTGAAAGGGATTGTTATCACTACTTCATCTTTTTACATTTCACATGGGAGGAGGTCTCCCACCTATCCAGTTTCCCTTAGGAGGTCCTGAAACCTGAGCAGGTGAAGTTAAATTGTGGTTTTAACATTGGGGATAAATAGCATTGACACTAAGTTTATTTATGGTAGGCTTAGGACACGACAAAGACCTAATGTGTTTGAATCTGATAGCTCATGGTTCACTGGAATTCTTTAAAGGAAATATAATATTTATCGAATTAATAGCACACTGCTATAGGTGTAATGAAAATTAGTAAAGGAAGCAGAAAGTGGTAATGAGAAAATTTCTCCACTGGATTCATAACATGGCAATTGAAATTAACTCTTGAGATATTATGAAATTTTCTAATCATACAAAGCTCCATGTTTGATTGACATATGGAGAAAATAATGACTATAAAAAACAGGAAACTTTTAAGTAAATATATTGAGGAAAACCAGACAGGTTTTAATTAACATAACTGCGAAGTAATGTACAGTATATGGGAGCAGGCCATTGTCTAAATCAATCCTGCAAACCTAAAAACTTCCAGATCCATTGATTCATTAGCAAAAACAAAATTATCAGGAAAGTATAACCTCCCAGAATGATTTTAAACATCTCAAGGTGACAAATGGGAAGATAAAGTGCTCATTCACTATGACTCACTTTTAAGAACTCTACAACTCATGTTTTCAGTATTATTTATTTATTATTTTTGTATTTGCACATTGGTTGTTTATTAGTCTTCGTTTGAGTGTAGTTTTTCATTGATTCTATTGTATTTCTTTGTTCTACTGTGAATGCCTAAAAGAAAATGAATCTCAGGGTAGTATATGGTGACATATATGCACATACTTTGATAATAATTGTACTTTGAAGTTTAAAAGACATCTATTTAAGCCAATTCGCACTGTAGACATGAAAACGAAAGAGAAACAGGAATGGGTCATTCTGTCCCTCATGTGCCATTCAATAAGGCCATAGCTAGTCATTTACTTCAGTGACAGTTTCCTGCAACAACCTCGTGTTTCTTGATTCTTTTAATATCAAAAAAAATCTATTGATCTTTGTTTTCAATAAACTGCCTGAGAACCACCTCATTCTTCTTGAACAGAGGAATTCCAAAGATTCTCTACCTCTAGTTGAGAAAATTCTCATCCCATGAAACCTCTTAAAATTATCTCTCATTCTTTTAGTATGAAGAGAATAAAGACTCATTTTGCTTAATCTCCTCTCATAGAATAATCTCTTCCTTCTGAAGAATCAATCTAGTGAATCTTCATTGTGTTCCCTCTATAGAAAGGAAACTATAGACCTCTTAGCCTGATATCAGTGGTTAGGAAGTTGTTGGAATCGATTGTTAAGGATGAGATTATGGAGTAACTGGAGGCACATGACAAGATAGGTCAAAGCCAGCATGGTTTCCTGAAAGGAAAATCCTGCCTGACTAAGCTACTACAATTTTTGTGGAAATTACGAGCAGGGTAGACAAAGGAGATGCAGTAGATGTGGTGTCCTTGGATTTTCAGAAGGCCTTTGACAAGGTGCCACTTAGCAAGATAAGAGCCCATGGAATTACAGGGGAGTTTCTAGCATGGGTGGAGCATTGGTTGATCGGCAGAAAACAGAGAGCAGGAATAAAGGGATCCTATTCTGCCTGGCTGCCCATTACCAGTGGAGTTCCACAGGGGTCGGTGTTCAGACAGCTTCTTTTTATGATGTATGTCAATGACTTGGACTATGGGATTAATGGAATTGTGGCTAGATTTGCTGATGATAAAAAGATAGTTGGAGGAGCGGGTAGTGTTGAGGAAACAGGGAGCCTGCAGAGAGACTTATATAGTTCAGGGGAACAGGCAAAGAAGTGGCAAATGAAGTACAATGTTGGAAAGTGTATGGTCATGCACTTTGGTAGAAGAAAAAAACAGGCAGACTATTATTTAGATGGGAGAGAATTCAAAATGCAGAGATGCAAAGGGACTTGGAAGTCTTTATGCAGGATACCCTGAAGGTCAACCTCCAGGTTGAGTCAGTGGTGAAGAAGGTGAATGCATTTATTTCTAGAGACAAAGAATATAAGATCAGGGATGTGATGTTAAGGCTCAATAAGGCACTCGTGAGACCACACTTGGAGTATTGTGTGCAGTTTTGGGCTCCTTATTTTAGAAAGGATATACTGACATTGGAGAGGGTTCAGAGAAGATTCACGAGAATGATTCCAGGAATGAAAGGGTTACCAAATCAGGAACGTCTGGCAGCTCTTGGGCTGTATTCCCTGGAGTTCAGGAGAATGAGGGGGATCTCTTAGAAACATTCTGAATGTTAAAAGGTCTGAACAGATTAGATATGGCAAAGTTATTTCCCATGGTAGGGGAGTCTAGAACAAGAGGGCACAACTTCAGGATTGAAGGACGTCCATTTTGAACTGAGATGCGGAGAAATTACTTTAGTCAGAGGGTGGCAAATCTGGAATTTGTTGCCATGAGAGGTTGTAGAGGCCAAGTCATTAGATGCATTTAAGGCAGAGATAGATAGGTTCTTGATTAGCCAGGGCATCAAAGGGACTGGGGAGAAGGCAGGGGAGTGGGGATGACTGGAAGTATTGGATCAGTCCATGATTGAATGGCAGAGCAGACTTGATGGTCTGAATGGCCTACTTCTGTTCCTGTATCTTATGGTCTTATGGTCTAATTATAACTTTCTGTAACAGCTACTTGAAAAACAAACCAGAACTGCTGAGAGACTGAGTGAGGGAATTAGCACTGTGTGAAAGGCTTCCAAATAACTGAGTTCCATATTGATAAAAGAACATTCAATCCTTTATTATGAAAAATCTAGCAAAGATGAACGATCAAAAATAGCAATACTGAAGTTAGCAATATTTACAAAGTTTGCAGAATTAGCAATATAAGCAAAATAAGTACAATTAGCGTTCAACAAAAAAATTCATCCCTGCTTAGTCTATCTCTAACAATACCAACGGTATAAAGGGTGAATACGTGACTATACTCATTTACTTCTACCATGTCGTGTCTACTACATGACAAATTGCTGTAACCCAAAATAAAACACGAAACACAAAGTATAATACATACAGACAGAAAATAGATAGATACATTTTCCATAGTTAAGGAGAACAGATTTGTGCAATCTGTCCAATGTATCATCTCATCAAGACCTTTTGTGAATTCTGGGTTGAATATTCTTGTACTCAGTTGTTTCATTTACCTTGTTCTTTGTCTTCCTCCAGATATGATAGTATCATGGTTAAACTTGGCAACATAGAAACATGGGAAATGGAAGCAGTAATAAGCCCACCCTGCATTCAATATTATTATGATTGATCATCTGTCTCAATGACCCTTTCTCTTCCCAGATCCCTTAATGCCGTTTGCATCTTAGAAGTTATCCATCTCCACCTTACAACTACTCCAAAAGATAGCATTTGCTAAGAGAATTTGCAGTTACTCCACTCTCTGTGTAAAGATACTTTTCCTCATCACAGTCCTAAATTTCTTGCCCTATGGCCCAACACCAAGTTGTCCTGTCCAAGATCGGAAGAAGCCGCAGAAGATCGTGAACACAACGTAGCACATCACACAAACCAATCTTCCGTCCTTGGAACACACATCAAGGTTGCTGGTGAATGCAGCAGGCCAGGCAGCATCTGTGGGAAGAGGTGCAGTCGACGTTTCAGGCTGAGACCCTTCGTCAGGACTAACTGAAGGAAGAGTGAGTAAGGGATTTGAAAGTTGGAGGGGGAGGGGGAGATCCAAAATGATAGGAGAAGACAGGAGGGGGAGGGATAGAGCCAAGAGCTGGACAGGTGATAGGCAAAAGAGGATACGAGAGGATCATGGGACAGGAGGTCCGGGAAGAAAGACAAGCGGGGGGGACCCCAAAGGATGGGCAAGAGGTATATTCAGAGGGACAGAGGGAGAAAAAGGAGAGTGAGAGAAAGAATGTGTGCATAAAAATAAGTAACAGATGGGGTACGAGGGGGAGGTGGGGCCTTAGCGGAAGAGAAGTCAATGTTCATGTCATCAGGTTGGAGGCTACCCAGACGGAATATAAGGTGTTGTTCCTCCAACCTGAGTGTGGCTTCATCTTTACAGTAGAGGAGGCCGTGGATAGACATGTCAGAATGGGAATGGGATGTGGAATTAAAATGTGTGGCCACTGGGAGATCCTGCTTTCTCTGGCGGACAGAGCGTAGATGTTCAGCAAAGTGGTCTCCCAGTCTGCGTCGGGTCTCGCCAATATATAAAAGGCCACATCGGGAGCCCCAGACGCAGTATATCACCCCAGTCGACTCACAGGTGAAGTGTTGCCTCACCTGGAAGGACTGTTTGTGGCCCTGAATGGTGGTAAGGGAGGAAGTGTAAGGGCATGTGTAGTACTTGTTCTGCTTACACGGATAAGTGCCAGGAGGGAGATCAGTGGGGTGGGATGGGGGGAACGAATGGACAAGGGAGTCGCGTAGGGAGCGATCCCTGCGGAATGCAGGGTGGGGGAGGGAAAGATGTGCTTAGTGGTGGGATCCCGTTGGAGGTGGCGGAAGTTATGGAGAATAATATGTTGGACCCGGAGGCTGGTGGGGTGGTAGGTGAGGACCAGGGGAACCCTATTCCGAGTGGGGTGGCGGGAGGATGGAGTGAGAGCAGATGTACGTGAAATGGGGGAGATGCGTTTAAGAGCAGAGTAGATAGTGGAGGAAGGGAAGCCCCTTTCTTTAAAAAAGGAAGACATCTCCCTCGTCCTAGAATGAAAAGCCTCATCCTGAGAGCAGATGCGGTGGAGACAGAGGAATTGCGAGAAGGGGATGGCGTTTTTGCAAGAGACAGGGTGAGAAGAGGAATAGTCCAGTTAGCTGTGAGAGTCAGTAGGCTTATAGTAGACATCAGTGGATAAGCTGTCTCCAGAGACAGAGACAGAAAGATCTAGAAAGGGGAGGGAGGTGTCGGAAATGGACCAGGTAAACTTGAGGGCAGGGTGAAAGTTGGAGGCAAAGTTAATAAAGTCAACGAGTTCTGCATGCGTGCAGGAAGCAGCGCCAATGCAGTCGTCGATGTAGCGAAGGAAAAGTGGGGGACAGATACCAGAATAGGCACGGAACATAGATTGTTCCACAAACCCAACAAAACGGCAGGCATAGCTAGGACCCATACGGGTGCCCATAGCTACACCTTTAGTTTGGAGGAAGTGGGAGGAGACAAAGGAGAAATTATTAAGAGTAAGGACTAATTCCGCTAGACGGAGCAGAGTGGTGGTAGAGGGGAACTGATTAGGTCAAACTGATTAGTCCTTACTCTTAATAACTTCTCTCAGGATGAGGCTTTTCATTCTAGGACGAGGGAGATGTCTTCCTTTTTTAAAGAAAGGGGCTTCCCTTCCTCCACTATCAACTCTGCTCTTAAATGCATCTCCCCCATTTCACGTACATCTGCTCTCACTCCATCCTCCCGCCACCCCACTCGGAATAGGGTTCCCCTGGTCCTCACCTACCACCCCACCAGCCTCTGGGTCCAACATATTATTCTCCGTAACTTCCGCCACCTCCAACGGGATCCCACCACTAAGCATATCTTTCCCTCCCCCCCCCCCGCATTCCGCAGGGATCGCTCCCTATGCAACTCCCTTGTCCATTCGTCCCCCCCATCCCTCCCCACTGATCTCCCTCCTGGCACTTATCCGTGTAAGCAGAACAAGTGCTACACATGCCCTTACACTTCCTCCCTTACCACCATTCAGGGCCCCAAATAGTCCTTCCAGGTGAGGCAACACTTCACCTGTGAGTCGACTGGAGTGATATACTGCGTCCGGTGCTCCCGATGTGGCCTTTTATATATTGGCGAGACCCGACGCAGACTGGGAGACCGCTTTGCTGAACATCTACGCTCTGTCCGCCAGAGAAAGCAGGATCTCCCAGTGGCCACACATTTTAATTCCACATCCCATTCCCATTCTGACATGTGTATCCACAGCCTCCTCTACTGTAAAGATGAAGCCACACTCAGGTTGGAGGAACAACACCTTATATTCCGTCTGGGTAGCCTCCAACCTGATGGCATGAACATCGACTTCTCTAACTTCCGCTAATGCCCCACCTCCCCCTCGTACCCCATCTGTTACTTATTTTTATGCACACATTCTTTCTCTCACTCTCCTTTTTCTCCCTCTGTCCCTCTGAATATACCTCTTGCCCATCCTCTGGGTTCCCCCCCCCCCTGTCTTTCTTCCCAGACCTCCTGTCCCATGATCCTCTCGTATCCCTTTTGCCTATCACCTGTCCAGCTCTTGGCTCTATCCCTCCCCCTCCTGTCTTCTCCTATCATTTTGCATCTCCCCCTCCCCCTCCAACTTTCAAATCCCTTACTCACTCTTCCTTCAGTTAGTCCTGACGAAGGGTCTCGGCCTGAAACGTCGACTGCACCTCTTCCTACAGATCTTGCTTGGCCTGCTGCATTCACCAGCAACTTTGATGTGTGTTGCTTGAATTTCCAGCATCTGCAGAATTCCTGTTGCTTCCGTCCTTGGACTCACTTTATACCGCACACTGTCGGAGAAGTGCTGCCAGGATAATCAAGGACACGACCCACCCAGCCAACACACTTTTCGTCCCTCTTCCCTCCAGGAGAAGGCTCAGGAGCTTGAAGACTGGTACGGCCAAATTTGGGAACAGCTTCTTTCCAACTGTGCTAAGACTGCTGAGCGGATCCTGACCCGGATCTGGGCTGTACCCTCCAAATATCTGGAGGTGCACCTCAGTTTTTTTGCACTACCTTACTTTCCATTTTTCTATTTTCTATTTATGATTTATAATTTAAATTTTTATTATTTACTATTGAGGGAGCGGGAAGCGCAGAATCAAATATCGCTATGATGATTGTACGTTCTAGTATCAATTATTTGGCGACAATAAAGTATGCATTCCTGGTCTTATCATGGCCAAAAATGCATTGAATCCTCAAGTCTGGTTTCACCAAGGCTCTATTTCACTGTAGAAAGTAATCTTTGCTTCTGCATGCAAAACCTGTTGTGATGAAGACCTACATGCCATTTGCCTTCTTAATCCAATAACGTATATACTTGCAGTGACGTGTAAAAGGACACCCAGGTTTCAACACATGGCAGTCTAATGCTATTTAAATAATATATTACTTTTCCATTCTTCTTACTAAGGTAAATAACCTCACATTTATCTGCATCATACTTCCTCTGCCATGCTTTTGCCCATGCTTTCCGTTTATCCAAATTGCCTGGAAGCCTCTTTGCATCTTCCTCAGAATTCAATATTCAGATTAATGACGTTACTGGTTTAAATAATTGACATGTTGTGAAGCTGTGAATAGCTGAGGCCCAAGCACTATTTCTGGTGGCACCTCCCTAGTTACTGAATGAAATCCTGAGCGACCGACAAATTGCAGGTGGAGCTTTGCAGGTCACATAAAATGCTGGGGGACTGATCTGCTGCGTTCCTCCAGCATTTTCCATGTTGCTCGGAAATGTATGAAGCTGGTATCAGATTCAAAATTCAAGATTCAAGATTCAGAATTACCCAATTATTTCTTCTTTTACTTTCTTATTTGGCTTTAATGCATGGTTGTGGGAGAAATGTACTCCATGCCAATGTATTGCCTCCCCCCCCCAACTGCCATACCATGCATTAACTCACTGGGATGGCATCTTAAAGGTCTAAGCTACTGATTGAGGAATGTGAGTTCAAATCCTGTTTCCCATCTTCCAAAAAAATTACATTTAGATAGCTAAATAAACCTGAAATTTATGAACGCAAGAGATTATGTAGATGACGAAAATTCAGAGCAGCCCTCAAAATGCAGGAGGAACTCAGCAGGTCAAGTGACATCACACACAAAGTGCTGGAGGACTGACCTGCTGAGTTCCTCCAGCATTTTGCACGTTGCTATGATACGTTTGAAGCTGGTATCAGATTCAAGATTCAAGATTCAAGATTCAATATTGTTTAATGTCATTTGAAGTAAACAAGTGTAACGGAGAATGAAATAATCTGGATCTGAAGCAGCAGGAAAAAAAAACACAGTAAGATGAGGAACACAATAGTAAAAGAATACAAGATATAAATACGTAGTAACACTCACAACATGTTTGCGTTTTTAAAACAAACTGCTGGAATTTGTCATATAAATCATATATGATGGAGAAAAGGAAATCTTTATCTGGTCTAGCATACATCCTGTGAATAATCAGAGTATGTTAGAAAATAACCCTATGATGTTATTAATATCAGACCCATTTCTAGTAAATGTTATGACTGGAATTATAGCTATATCTTCCTATAATTGTCTGTTACAGAAAAATTTAAAGTGAATTAGACATTTCATCTGATCTCTGCATAACTGATTTAAGAATATCCAAAGTACATATTAAGCATTGTGAAGTCTATTTTCAATAACTTCTGTCATTGAAATACATGTAGTTCTGATATTAAAACGTCTTTTCAATAACAGAACCAGGAAATAAATGATCACTATTTTTTCCTACATGAGAACAAGTAACATATGTAAAATGAATTGGTTTAGCATGCACCGAGGTTAGGAGAGATGTGATATCAATGCAAGTCTTTCTTTTGCACTCAACACTTTAAGGAATGTGAACTTACCTTAAAAAAATAATAGCCCATGGCCAAAGGTCCTATTTGGTCATTGGAAAATAACATGAAAACCAGAATCTATGCTGTGTTAGTGGATTTCAGGGCAGTGGTTGGCCTTAACACTAGAGGTCAATGGATAAAACGTGGAGGGTTTCCGCAGGTCAGCAACATCTCGTGACCCTGGAGCTAAATATACACATGCCTGTACCCTCAGGAAGAGAAAGAAAATCAAAGGCCAGAATTAATTCCAAGGACAGTTGACTAGAAATAAAATAGGTTATTTCAACATGCTATTGACTACTGAGGAGACTACAGGAAAATATCATAGATAGTTCACGTTCCTCAATTAAAAGCATGTTGAGTTGGTGAGACAGAAAGGCAGATAATGATTCTGGATCTTGGAGTATTGAGTTATGAAAAGAGATTCACAGAGGCACATACATTTTCAATGGTGGAATGAAGGTATCATGAATCAAACCATTAAAATGATACATATTTAAATGGGAATACAAGAGATTCTGCAGATGCTGGAAATCTTGAGCAACATTCATAAAATGCTGGAAGAACTCAGTACATTTTAGGTATATATATGAATTGTGTCTTATAGATTTTCAGTTATGTATTGTATTGAACTGTCGCTGCAAACCATTACAACTCACGACATATGCCAATGATATTAAATCTGATTCTGATTCAAGTAAGCCAGCATCTATGGAGGGAAATGATGACTGATGAAGGGTCTCGACCTGAAGCATTGACTGTTTATTCCTCTCCATAGATGTTGCCTAACTTGCTGATTTCCTCTGTGTGTGTTGCTCATTTCAACAGTTTAGATAGCATGGAATGCAAGTACAGAATTAGAAGACATAAATCTATTATTGACAAAGTTTAAATTCATCTCAAAGAATCTATCTGAATAATGAATGAAAATAGTCAGTATAAAATCATTAGCAAAGTACTTTATAATAAGAATTAGAGTATTATTTAGTTGGAAATTAGGTTTACAAGGAAAATTACAGATTGACAACTAACCTACAAGATTCTAGATCACAAGCTAGGAAGAGGCATTAACCTAAATAGCTATTTTCTGCTCCTATGGTCACAATGGGTTGAATAGCCTTGCTCTGTGTTCTGAATTTCTATGGTTTTATTACAGGCTGAAGATAAATACTTGAAGGAATATTGTTAGAGACATGAGAGTAGGGAATGGATCAAAACAGTTTTACAAAAAGGAACAAATCAGATAGGTTTTTGGATGGACAACTATCAGTCTGGATAAAGGGAAATTAGTGGATATGGTAAACAAATCTTCAGACAGTATTAAGGGCTACACAATAGTTTACTCCTTGTTACTACAATAGGTTGGTATGATGGCATAGTGATTAGTGGAATGATTTAGAATGGCAGTGAACACATACACACAAAGTGCTGGAGGAACTCAGCAGGCCAGGCAGCATCTATGGAAAGAGTATAGTCAACGTTTCAGGCTAAATGATGAGCACTGATGAAGAGTCTCAGCCTGAAATGTCAATTGTAATCTTTTCCGTAGATACTGTCTGTCCTGCTGAGTTCTTCCAGCATTTTGTCTGTGTTGCTTGGATTTCCAGCATCTACTGATTTTCTCTTGTTTATGAATAGAATGGCAGCGATTGTGATTGGGGTTCAAATCTGACCGCTGTTGGTAAGGAGTTTGTATGTTCTCCTCAGTGACTGCATGGATTGCTCCCAGGTTCTCCAGTTTCCTCCCACATTCCAAAGACATATGGTTAGGGTTAGTAAATTGTGTGCATGTTATGTTGGTATGGAAGCGTGGTACCCCCAACACTTCCTCAAACTGCGTTGCTCTTTGACGCAAATGACGGACATTTTCAATGACGGACTATGTTCCAACGTTTCATTGTGTATATGACAAATAAAGCTAATCCTTAATCTTTAACTACAGGTAATATGTTATCGAGGTCTGGGGACTGGCTGATAGACAGAGAACAGTACTATTTGCAGGATGCTTATTCACCTTGTCCTACTCATTCTTCCTCCAGGCCTATCTTTAGTTATTCACTAATGTCTTTACCTCCTTTTTCCGACCAGCTCCACAACCTGCTTTGCTATTTAATGAATCCTGCCCTCCACCCTGCCATTGATCTTTGTGTTCTCTCTGTCCAACCCCCTTTCTCTTCAAGTTAAAACTTGCTTTTACTTCTTAATTCCCAATTCTGATGTAATGTCATTGGCTGAAATCCTTAACAAATACTGAAAAAGCAAGAAGAAGATAAAGGTAATTCAATCTGAAACTTCAGATGTTTCTCTTTCCACAGATGCTCTGTGACCTGCTGAATGGCTCCATCATTTTCTGCTTTTTGTTTCAGATTTCTAGCATCTGAATTTTAAAAAAATCAATCAGAGAGTGGTAGTAGATGGTTCCTTCTCTGACTGGAGACCTGTGACTAATGGAATGCTGCAAGGATTGCTGATGGGTCCATTGTTGTTTGTCATATATATCAACAACTTGGATGATAATGTGACAAACTGGATCAGAAAATTTGCATATGGCACCAAAACTGGGGGAGTAGAAGACAAGGATGGACTGAATTGATTGGGTAATGCAAGCAGACTTTTTCCACTGGGATTGGGTGGGACTACGACTAGAGGTCATGGGTTACGGGCAAAAGGCAAAAAGTCCAAGGGGAACATGAGGGGAAATGTCTTCACTCAGCAGGTTGTGAGAGTGTGGAATGAGCTGCCAGCGCAAGTGGTGAGTGTGATTTTGATTTCAACGTTCAAGAGGAATTTGGATAGGTACATGGATTGGAGGAGTATGTAGGGCTATGCTCCGAGTGCACGTCATGGGTCTAGGAAGTTTAAATAGTTTGACATGGACTAGATGGGCCGAAGGGCATGTTTCTCTGCTGTACTTTGCCATGACTCTATAACTCTAACCTGAACCGTTAACTCTGTCTCTTCTCAGAACCTGCCTATCCAATTGAGTATTTCCGGCTTATTTTACGTTTCCAGCATTGGCAATTGTCTGCATTTCCTAGGGGATTTGGGGACCATATGTGACACATCTAAGTTTGTTGATGGGACAAAATGAGCTGGAAAAGTGTTTGCATGAGAACTTTGTAAAGGATTGACTGGGTTGATTGGATAAGAAAATGGAAAATGGCATATAAGTGTGTGGCTGTGTGCAATCGTTCATTAAGTGAGGAGAAAGGAGAACAGAATAGTTTCTTATGAGAGTGAGTGAAACAAATTGAAAAGTAACTAGTATGGAGGCCTTTATTGAAAGGGGGTAGAAGTATAAACATAAGTAAAGCTTCCTGTAATTACATAAGCATTTGTGAGACCACACCTGGAAACATACGTACAGTATTGACTTATTCGGAACAAGAGGGCTGCAGGTGAATGGCTAAGGATTTCCGGAGCGAAGGCAGTTTCCCTACTTGGGATAAAAGAGGGGCAAGACTGCGCAGGCACGTGACATCAGCCAGTGGAGCGGAAAAGTTGAAAAAGAAGACTGCCATATCCAGTGGGCAGCGGAGTGTGTGGTGGCAGAGTGATAGGGCTTTTGCTCAACGGGCTTAGGTGGTACCAGGATGAGGCGAGGTAGGTTTACCTGTGTTAATTGCAGAAAGGAAGTAGCATGTGTGTGAGGCTGGTTTTCTGTGCTCAGTGTTAGATGTGGGAGGACCTGGAGTCTCCCAGCCTCCCGGACGGCCATATCTGCATCCGATGTGTTGAGCTGCAGTTCCTTAGGGACTGCATTAGGGAACTGGAGATGCAGCTTGATGACCTTTGTCAGGCCAGGGAGAGCGAGGAGGTGATAGAAAGAAGTTATAGGCAGGTGGTCACACCGAGGCCATGGGAGACAGACAAGTGGGTCACAGTCAGGAGGGGGAAGGGGAAGAATCAGAGTCAGGTACTAGAGAATACCCCTGTGGCTGTACCGCTTGACAATAAGTACTCCTGTTTGAGTACTGTTGGGGGGGAACTGTTGGGGGAAGCAACAGTGGTTGTGCTTCTGGCATAGAGTCTGGCCCTGTGGCTCAGAGGGGTAGGGAAAGGAAGTGGAAGGCAGTAGTGATAGGGGACTCTATAGTTAGGGGGTCAGACAGGCGATTCTGTGGATGCAGGAAAGTAACTTGGATGGCAGTTTGCCTCCCAGGTGCCAGGGTCCGGAATGTTTCAGATCACGTTCAAGATATCCTGCAATGGGAGGAAGAACAGCCAGAGGTCGTGGTACATATTGGTACCAATGGCATAGGTAGGAAAAGGGAAGAAGTCCTGAAAACAGACTACAGGAAGTTAGGAAGGAAGTGAGAAGCAGGACCGCAAAGGTAGTAATCTCAGGATTACTGCCTGTGCCATGCGACAGTGAGAGTAGGAATGGAATGAGGTGGAGGATAAATGCGTGGCTGAGGGATTGGAGCAGGGGACAGGGATTCAGATTTCTGGATCATTGGGACCTCTTTTGGGGCAGGTGTGACCTGTACAAAAAGGACGGGTTGCACTTGAATCCCAAGGGGACCAATATCCTGGTGGGGAGGTTTGCTAAGGCTACTGGGGAGAGTTTAAATTAGAATTGTTGCGGGGGGGGGGTGTCTGGGAACTGAACTGAAGAAACTGGGGAAGAGGCGGTTGACTCACAAATAGAGAAAGCTTGTAGACAGTGCGAGAGGGAGGATAGGCAGGTGATAGAGAAGGGACGTGCTCAGACTGATGGTTTGAGGTGTCTATTTTAACGCAAGGAGTATTGTGAACAAAGTGGATGAGCTTTGAGTGTGGATCAGTACTTGGAGCTATGATGTGGTGGCCATTACAGAGACTTGGATGGCTCAGGGACAAGAATGATAACTTCAAGTGCCTTGTTTTAGATGTTTTAGAAAGGACAGGGAGGGAGGCAAAAGAGGTGGGGGCGTGGCACTGTTCAGAGATAGTGTCACGGCTGCAGAAAAGGTAGATGTCATGGAGGGATTGTCTACGGAGTCTCTGTGGGTGGAGGTTAGGAACAGGAAGGGGTCAATAATTTTACTGGGGATATCGAGGTGCAGATAGGGAAACAGATCCTGGAAAGGTGTAATAATAGCAGAGCTGTCGTGATGGGAGATTTTAATTTCCCAAATATTGATTGGTATCTCCCTAGAGCAAGGGGTTTAGATGGGATGGAGTTTTTTAGGTGTGTTCAGGAAGGTTTCTGACACAATATGTAGATAAGCCTACAAGAGGAGAGACTGTACTTGATTTGGTATTGGGAAATGAACCTGGTCAAGTGTCAGATCTTTCAGTGGGAGAGCATTTTGGAGATAGTGATCATAATTCTATCTCCTTTACAATAGCATTGGAGAGAGATAGGAACAGACAAGTTAGAAAAGTGTTTAATTGGAGTAAGGGGAATTATGAGGCTATCAGGAAGGAAATTCGAAGCTTAAATTGGGAACAGATGTTCTCAGGGAAAAGTACGGAAGAAATGTGGCAAATGTTCAGGGGATATTTGTGTGGAGTTCTGCATAAGTATGTTCCAGTGAGACAGGAAAGTTATAGTAGGGTACAGGAACCATGGTGTACAAAGGTTGTAATAAATCTAGTCAAGAAGAAAAGAAAAGCTTACAAAAGGTTCAGAGATCTAGGTGATGTTAGAGATGTAGAAGGTTATAAGGCTAACAGGAAGGAGCTTAAAAAGGAAATTAGCAGAGCCAGAAGGGGCCATGAGAAGGCCTTGGCGGGTAGGATTAAGGAAAACCCCAAGGCATTCTACAAGTATGTGAAGAGCAAGAGGATAAGATGTGAAATAATAGGACCTATCAAGTGTGACAGTGGTAAAGTATATATGGAACTGGAGGAAATAGCAGAGGTACTTAATGAATACTTTACCTCAGTACTCACTATAGAAAAGGATCTTGGTGATTGTAATGCTGACTTGCAGCAGACTGAAAAGCTTGAGCATGTAGATATTAAGAAAGAGGATGTGCTGGAGCTTTTGGAAAGCATCAAGTTGGATAAGTTGCCGGGACCAGATGAGGTGTACCCCAGGCTATTCTGGGAGGTGAGGGAAGAGATTGCTGAGCCTCTGGTGATGATATTTGCATTATCAAATGGGATGGGAGAGGTTCTGGAGGATTGGAGGGTTGTGGATGTTGTTCCTTTATTCAAGAAAGGGAGTAGAGTAGAGATAGCCCAGGAAATTATAGACCAGTAAGTCTTACTTCAGTTGTTGGTAAGTTGATGGAGAAGATCCTGAGAGGCAGGATTTATGAACATTTGGAGAGGTATAATATGATTAGGAATAGTCAGCATGGCTTTCTCAAGGGCAGCAGGTTGTGCCTTACGAGCCTGATTGAATTTTTTGAGGATGTGACTAAACACATTGATGAAGGAAGAGCAGTAGATGTAGTGTATATGGATTTCAGCAAGGCATATGATAAGGTACCCCATGCAAGGCTTTTTTTTTGTAATTTATTTTTTATTGAAGTTCATCATCAAACAAAACTTTCCATAAGATGTATTTCAGATACTGTACATATATATCATATAGTCATATTTGTCACAAATCTCCATATAATACTTATCTGAGGTATATACTTATAGAAAGAAGAGGAAAGAAAGAACAATTGAAAGAAGAAAACTATGTAGAAATAGGGAGTGATCTTTTTTTTAACAACATATTCATTGACTTGTGAGAATAAAATCAGGCTTATGAGGTGTTATGTAGTTAAACCATTTTTCCCAGTATGAATCAAATTGTTCCAACTGATAATTAACAGATGCTGTTATCTTCTCCATTTAGTAAATGTCCATTGTAACTTCCATCCATACATTTAAAGTTGGGCTCTCCTGTGATAACCATTTCCTGGTAAGAGTCTATTTACCAGCCACCAGCAGTATATTCATTAAATATTTATCTCTTTTCAACCATTCTTGAGGTATATACCCAAAATATATGGTCTTACTCTCCAAGGATATTTCAGATTTAAATATGTCTGGTAGGGTATTATGTATCCCAGTCCAATAGTCTTTGATAACAGGGCATTCCCAGTAATATGATAATGGTTTGATTCCCAGTAATATGATAATGGTTTGCATTTTGATTTCCACAATTTCTCCAGCAAACAGGGAGGTTACTATCATAATGGGATTTCTGAGAGGGTGTAATGAAATATCTTATCAAGTTTTTCCACCTGAACTCCCTCCATTTCTGTGAACTGGTACACTTCCATTGATACCTCCATATTATTGTCCATTCTTCCTCAGATATTATTATCCCTCCTTCCTTCTCCCATTTTGTTTTAATGTATGAAGTCCAATGTGTTTTAAGATTCGACAAACCTTTCTACACACTTGAAATTATTCTGCTGCCGTTGTCTGAATTATATGCTTTTCTAAATAGCTCTATCAAACATGTGGATTTTTAACCTTCCTATTAACATACTGTCGCATCTGTAAATATCGATAAAAGTCTTGTTTTTCTAGTAAGTGTTTCTCTTTGAGCATTTCAAAACTAAACAGTGTTCATTCTTTCATGATATTGCAAATAGCTGTTACTCCTTTAACTGTCCAGTCCTTAAATCTAGCATCCAGTTTGTTCGGCGTAAAATCCAAGTCATATGCACACCATTTAAGAATTGCAATGTCTCTCTCTAGTTTATATTCTTTTATAATAGTTTTCCATATTTTAAGAGTCCATTTCACCCACGGGTTATCAATAGTATTTATGTAACTTTGTAGGTTGTTATCAGCTAAAATTGCCTGTATGGGGATGGAAAGTATCCTGTCCTCAATGTTTTTCCATTGAGCGTCACATGAGGGGTTGCACCAACATATCACAGCTCTCAACTGTGCTGCAAAATAGTAATCTCTAAGAGAAGGTAGGCCCCATCCTCCCTTTTCCTTGGTTAATTGCAAAGTTTTGAGACGAACCCTAGGCCTTTTACCTTGCCATATATATCTTGATAGCATCTTGTTCCATTCATTGAATTGGTTTTGGTTAATCTCTATTGGTAGGGTCTGAAAGATATATAATAGTCTGGGCAGTATATTCATTTTAATAGATTCAATCCTTGAACTGAGACCAAGAAAAGGAATTAGGTTCCATCTTGTTAAACCATCCTTAATTTTTCTATATATAGGCTGATAATTGCATTCTGATAATTTTGTCAAATCTTTTGGCATAATGATGCCCAAATATTTGACGGACTCCGTTTGCCACGCCCAAGGATATCTACTTTCAATTCCTCTTGGTGGGCTAGAGTTATATGAAAGTAGTTATGTTTTATCTATGTTGATCTTGTACTCTGATAATTGGCCATATTGTTCAAAGGATTGCATCAATTTAGGTAAGGAGTATCTTGGTTGCCCTAGATAGATCAAAATGTCATCTGCGTAACAGGCCAATTTATGTTCTGTGTACTTTAATAGTAATTCCCCTGATATCTTCATTTTTTCTGATGTATTGAGCTAATGGTTCCAAATATAATGCGAAGAGTAGCGGTGACCATGCACAACCCTGTCACGTACCCCTTTCTAGGGTAAAACTATTAGATAAATATCCATGATTTTAATCTTTGCAGTCGGATTACCCCATGCACGGCTTATTGAGAAAGTAAGGAGGCATGGGATCCAAGGGAACATTGCTTTGTGGATCCAGAACTGGCTTGCCCACAGAAGGCAAAGAGTGGGTCCAGAAGGGTCATTCTGCATGGAGTAGTATGCCTCACGGATCTGTTCTGGGACACCTACTCTTTGTGATTTTTATAAGTGACTTGAATGAGGAAGTGGAGGGATGGGTTAGTAAGTTTGCTGATGACACAAAGGTTGGAGGTGTTGTGGTTAGTGTGGAGGGCTGTCAGAGGTTACAGCGGGACATTGATAGGATGCAAAACTGGGCTGATAAGTGGCAGATGGAGTTCAACCCAGGTAAGTGTGAAGTGGTTCATTTTGGTAGTTCAAATATGATGGCAGAATATAGTATTAATGGTAAGACTCTTGGCAGTGTGGAGAATCAGAGGGATCTTGGGGTCCGAGTCCATAGGACACTCAAAGCAGCTGTGCAGGTTGACTCTGTGGTTAAGAAGGCATATGGTGTACTAGCCTTCTTCAACTGTGGGATTGAGTTCAAGAGCCAAGAGATAATATTACAGCTATATAGGACCCAGGTCAGATCCCATTTGGAGTACTATGCTCAGTTCTGGTCACCTCACTACAGGAAGGACGTGGAAACCATAGAAAAGGTGCAGAGAAGATTTACAAGGATGTTGCCTGGAATGGGGAGCATGCCTTATGAAAACAGGTTGAGTGAACTCGGCCTTTTCTCCTTGCAACGACAGAGGATGAGAGGTGACCTGATAGAGGTGTATAAGATGATGAGAGGCATTGATCGTGTGGATAGTCAGAGGCTTTTTCACAGGGCTGAAATGGTTGCCACAAGAGGACACAGGTTTAAGGCGCTGGGGAGCAGGTACAGAGGAAATGTCAGGGGTAAGTTTTTTTACTCAGAGAGTGGTGAGTGCGTGGAATGGGCTGCCAGCAATGGTGGTGGAGGTGGATATGATAGGGTCTTTTAAGAGACTTTTGGATAGGTACATGGAGCTTAGAAAACTAGAGGGCTATGGGTAAGCGTAGTAATTTCTAAGGTAGGGACATGTTCGGCACGACTTTGTGGGCTGAAGGGCCTGTATTGTGCTGTGGGTTTTCTATGTTTCTATGTTTCTATGCTTTATGTTATAATTCCCTGAGAGGAAATGATGCCCAGAGTAAAAGATGTTCTGTAAGGAGATATTAACTAGAACATATATTTTGTATTTTACAGAATGAAAGATGACCACTTTAAAATGTATAAAACTTTTCAAGAATTTAACTTCAAAGCTCAGGGTTTAAAGTACATTTATTATCAAAGTATGTATACAACCTTGAGTTTTGTCTCCTTACAGGCAGCCACAAAACAAGAAACCCAAAAGAACACAGTAAAAAAAAAGACCATCAAGCACCCAATGACCCAATGCGCAGGAAGAGAAAAATAACAGTGCAAACAATAAATGTAAACAAATACCACTCACTTGGTAGATGTCGAGAGACGATTTCTTCAAGCTGCAGAGTTCAGAGCGAGGAGTCAGGACACTTAGGAGACGAGATGAAATTTCTTCCTTCAGAAAGCTGCGATCCTTTGGTGTTTTCCTCAAAGAATAATGGATGATCTCCCATTGACTGAGAATGACAGTCAAGTCAAGTTTATTGTCACTTAACTATATACTACATATATAATGTATGTTACCATATAATGCATGTAGAAACAAGACAACATTTCTCCGAACCAGGGTGCAAAGCACATAACACACATAACACATTATAACTTATGAAAATAAGGATAAAATCTACAGATGAACCATGCATAAATGTACAAAGTAAAGTGCATGAATTAAATATTGTAAACTATGGAACAGATTAACCAGTGACACTTCAAATCCGATGTGACAGGGAGTTCAGAGCCTGATGCCCTGAGAGGAAAGAATTGTTTCCCATCCTGACCATTCTTGTCCTTATGCCTCGGAGTCTCCTACCTGATAGTAAAAAGTCAAAGAGGATGTTCGATGGATTGGTAGGATCATTAATAATACCAAGGACCATGCGTACACAGCAATCCTGATAAATGTTGTCTGCTCCATACCAGATGGAGAGGCTGATAGGTCTTTAAAATCAAGAAAAATGAGGAAACAGGACTGGGATGGGATGGGGGAGGAAAGGTGGCACCTGAAGTTGAAGTAGAAGTTTAACCCATGATATAATTACTGAAGTAGGCTCGAGAAGCAGAATAGTGGAATGCTGTTCATATTTCAGCTGGTGTTCTTACAATTCTTCTGTGCCGAGTATGTAGTCCAGTCTCCTCCTGTTTAATTAGTTAAATGCACATATCGGCTGCTACCAAAATTCACCTATTTTTGAATTCCTATCACATAAGGGTGAATGTAGTTAAGCATTACCATTGTGTCCTTTGTTTTTCAGGATGGCCCAGCGGGTGATAAGTATTTAAAACATGTAATGACATTTATAAACCTTCACAGTATCTAATCTTAATACTAGCCTTAATGAGAAACACTCTTATTTACTGTTCAAAGGAACAGGGTTTTAAGTCGATGCAGATGTTTTAAAATTGTTTGTGTGCTTCCTCTCACCATGCTCCTGTTCGGACCAGACAAGCTCCAGGTTTCATGATCCCATAGTTTCCCTTGTGAAATAGCCTGAGCTGATTGGGGATAGTAGTTGCCTGGTTTATAATGAGCTATGAAGAAAGCAAATTGCATTATTCCAATGGGGCGGGTCTGTGGGTGACACAGGCTATTCATCAGTGCACTGCGTGCGTTGCGTTGAAGGGGGGAGATGTCTACATCTGCTGCTGTGTGAGTTGTATCTCCCTGTGCCAGCTCCTGCACCTACTGTGCATTCACATGAGGGAATGCGTGTCTAGACTTTGCGTTCCCTGTTGTGCACACACATTATTGCACACTGCAATCAGTGTGATTTGTCTGTGATTGAGTGTGAGCCCCTGTATGCTAACAGCCCAACCAGATGTGGGTGAGTTAACAAATTTTTATTCAGCTCACCCTGGATGAAACCATTAAGTTTGCCACATCTGCTGCTGAATGGCTCCTTTATGTCCAAATTGTTGCAGGTCATTATGTGTAAGTCACACACTAACTTCCTCCTCCAATAACACGGTGGCAGAATATTCCATGGTGAGACTATTGACTTTTGCAATTTCTCTGGGAAAATGGACACAATTCCAAAATATGATTCCCAAAGTACTGGTAAATGTCTAGGGAAATTCACTGACACTATGTAACAGATGAAGAATTTGCCTTATTTTGTCATCACAGCCCAGAGGGCTGGGTCATAAACAGATAAAATTTTAAAAAAACTTTGATGTCAGATCATGGTAAAAATATTAGACTCCAATGTGATAAGAATATTGCTTAGTTTATTGTCACCATAATGGGTAGTCATGTTCAAAGTTCTGTAAGTTAGAACTGGCAGCACGATAATTGGGGAGTTGGTGTTTGCATAACCTTGAACTTTTTCTCAGATTGTACCACAGAAAATATTCCAGTACATTCAACCCCATTCTGGTAACATCAGTTATTTTTTTCCCTATATAGACAGACTGAAGAGCAATCTAATAGTTTGTGAGT
This sequence comes from Mobula hypostoma, assembly GCF_963921235.1. Taxonomy (NCBI): domain Eukaryota; kingdom Metazoa; phylum Chordata; class Chondrichthyes; order Myliobatiformes; family Myliobatidae; genus Mobula; species Mobula hypostoma. The sequence continues at coordinate 17,105,313 of NC_086097.1, forward strand.
CTTTACAGTGTAATATTAATGTCACATTAAATCATTGATCAAGAGACACGAGTTCAATTCCCACAGTAGCAATTGGAGATCTGAAATTCAAGTATTTATATAAATCTGGATTTAAAAAGCTGGGATCAGTAGCAATGACTGTTAAACCCCTAGGATGTCATAAAAAAAACCCATCTGGTTCACAAAAGACCTAATTGAATTAAGGGTATATGTAACCCCTGATCACATCAATGTGTCTTACTCTTAGCTGCCTTTTCAGTTATGGATCATTTTGGGGCAGATATAAATGCTGGAGGAACTTGGCAGCCCAGGCAGCATCTACAGAGGGAAATAAACAGTCAATGTTTCAGGCCAAGACCCTTTATCATGTGCCCTGATGAAGGACCTTGGCCTGAGCCATCGACTGTTTCATTACCTCGAAAGATGCTGTCTGACCTATCAAGTTCATCCAGCATTTTGTGCATCTTGCTCAAGATTTCCAGCATCTGCAGAATCTTTTGAGTCTCTGAAATGCTGGCATTGTCAGCAACATCTACATTCCAAGAATGAATAAAACTAAAACATTGGGTTAGGGAAATTGTTCTTAACTTTAAATTGTTATATTCACCCACAGGCTCAGGAAATATATAAACACACTATTGACAAGACACTCACTATGCCAGGCAGCGTGTGTAGAGAGAATTTCAGGTTTAACATTTCAGGGCAATGAGTGTACATTACAATTAGACAAAGCCCAGTATAATATTGAGACATGTATCTTGGCACTTGTGACAATATTGAATGAAGATCAAGTTAGAGATTTCAGAATTTAAGTATCGAGGCAGTGAAAATGATGGGAAAAGGATGAGCAAAGGGCAAAAAGAACGGTCAGAGATGTAGTGGAAGTAGTGATAGAGTCACTAAGGAAGTAATGGTGCAAGTCAAAATGGACTGATACGGAAGAAAAGGAGAACTAATCAAATCAGGGTCATTGCCATCTTCTACGGACTAAGAAAATGGGAATGGTGGTCATGATTGTAATTTTGTTGAACTGAACGTTGACTCTAAAAGGTCATAAAGCACAAATGACAGCACTTACTACTGTCAGTCACACAGGTCCCGGGTGCACAATCAGGAATACTGCTGCACTCAGATGTAGAAGGATTCTTCATTGCTGTTTCCATAACAAATTTGTTTTACCACTCAGGGTTGTTAGTCCTGAGCTGAACTGCCAAACCTGGAGGATCAGTGACTGCTCTTAGTCTGGCATCTATCCTTTGAACTGTTTGGCACGGGTGACCTTACCAAGAACCAACGTATAAAGTCCTGACTCCAGCCAACGCAGATCTCCAGGTCACTGAGGCACGCAAGCCTCCAAAACACGAAAAGGTTGTGGTCCTCTTGGAGGTTCTCATCACCTTTTGTAACAAAAATATTTAAAAATTCATTCCTTGTTCATTTCTGTTTCAGCAGCAAGAGGTATTACTTTATTAGAGATTATACAGAATATAATATAGAATGGAAGAAAAATGGTTAATAAAGTAGCAAACGAGACAAAGTAATTCTTATCAGCCAAACACCACACCACACCACACCACACAGTATACTGCTGAGGGAAGAGCTAATGTCTGACAGCTTTTCCAGTCTCTCTCTCTCTCCCTCTCTCTCTCTCTCTCTCTCTCTCTCTCTCTCATTCCCTCTCAATGCCCTCATCTCTATTTCCAGCTCTAAGCACAAGTCATGATCCAGCCTAACAGAAGATTCCCACTAGCACAACGAAAATGTTCCTGTCTATACCCTTCCAGACCCCATACTTCCCCAGACGAACAGGTTTTTCACCATTATCTACTCTCAGGGCTGCGGTCCAGTTACTTACACTGTTCACAAAACACTGCTGTGGACTGGTTCCCCCTGTGCTTTATCAAAATATTCCTACATCCCAGACTTACACAGATTTGTATTACAAACTTCCATTTTGTGTTACACATTTTAGCATTTATCAACGAGTCCATGGCCACTCGTGCCATGATGAGGGCCACTTTCAGGGTGAAGGAGCAACACCTTATTTTCCATCTGGGTTGCTTCCAACCTGATGGTATGAATATCGATTTCTCCCTGCAGTAAAAAGATTTTTCTCTCCCCTTCCCTGCTTCTTCAGTTCCCCACTCTGTTCTCTTACCTCTTCTCACCTGCTGTCTCCTCCCTCTGAGTTGTCTCCTCCTTCCCTTCCTTCCATGGTCCACTCTCCTCTCGTCTACACTCTCAGATTCCTTCCACTCCAGCCCTTTACCTTTCCCACCCACCTGGCTTCATCTATCACCTCTAGCTATCTTCCTTCCCCAACCCCCACCTTTTTATTCTGGCGTCTTCCCCCTTCCTTTGCAGGCCTGATGAAGAGTCTCGGCCCGAAACATCCACTGTTTGTTCATTTCCATAGAAGCTGCCTGACCTGCTGAGTTCCTCCAGCATTTTGTGTGTGTTGCATTAAATTCAATTCTTTCCTCACTCCTTCTGTGAAAACCTTGTTGCATCATTGATGGTAGAACAGTGGGAAACAGAGAAGACGAAGTATAAACATCAGCTCATACATGAGGAAGAAGGCCTCCTTTTGATTATCACTCACTGACTTCCATCAGCTGATGAATCATGATGAATTCTGCATGAAAGACTTCCGTAATTTGGGTGAAGGACTGATTTGTCCATCTACAAGAATCCGACATTAAAAATTCTTTAAAATATTCTCTGTAGATCCCTCCAGATTCTACACTAGGGGCAAGTCACAGAAGGCAATTAACCCACCAATCTCTTAGATGTGGGAGGAAGTCAGAATGCCCAGAGCAACCTCACACAGTCCCAGGGGAAGCATTGAAATGCCATACAGAGGCACTGGAGGTCAGGTTTGAACGCTAGCGTCTGCTGCTGTGTGTAATGGAGATATGGAGTCATAGAGCACTGCCGCACAGAAACAGGTCCTTCAGGCCGTCAAGACAGTACCAAACTGTTTTTCTTCCTTGTCCCATCGACCTTGGATCATAGCCCATATACACCTCCTGTCCATGTACTTATGCATATTTCTCCTAAATTGAATCTGCTTTACCACTTCTACTGGCAGCATGTTCCATAATCACTTCACTCTCTGAGTGAAGAAGTTCCTCCTTGTAGACATTTCACCTTTCACCTTTACCCTATGACTGCCAGTTCTAATTTCACCCAACCTCAGTGGATCCTCCTTCTGGTAAAAAAAAATTCCTTCTCCTTCCCTCTTTTCCTATGCCCACTCTGGCCTCTTACCTCTTCTCATGTCCCTCTGGGTCCCCTCTTCCTTCCCTTTCCTTAAAACCATAAGACATTGGAGCAGATTTAGGCCGTTTGGCCCATTGACTCTGCGCCGCCATTCAATCATACTGATAATTTTTTCCCCTCCTCAGCCCCACTCCCCAGCCTTCTCCCCGTAACCTTTGATCAGTGTCCAATCAAGAACCTATCAAGCTCTGCCTTAAATACACCCAATGACCTGGCCTCCACAGTTGCCTATGGTAATAAATTCTACTTAATTCACCCCCTTTGGCTAAAGAAGTTTCTCTGCATCTCTGTTTCAAATGGACACCTCTATATTCTAAGGCTGTGCCCTCTTGTGCTAGACGATCCCACCATGGGAAACATCCTTTCCACATCTACTCTATCTAGGCCTTTCAACATTCAAAAGGTTTCAATGAGATCCCCCCTCATCCTTCTAAATTGCAGTGAGTACAGACCCAGAGCCATCAAATGTTCCTTGTATGATAACCCTTTCATTCCCAGAATCATCCTTGTGAACTTCTTCTAAACCCTCTCCAATGCTAGCATTCAGACAGAAGGTTTGAATGGTTCTCAGTAGACCCCAGATGTCACAAAAGACCATAAGACCACATGACATAGAAGCAGAATTAGGCCACTCGGCTCATTGAGTCTGCTCTGTCATTTGATCATGGCTGATTTATTATCACCTTCAATCCCATTCTCCCACCTTCTTCCTGTAACTCTGACTAATCAAGAGCCTGTCAACTTCCGCTTTAAACATACTCAATGACTTGACCTACATAGCTGTCTGTAACAATGAATACCAGAGATTCACTACCTTCTAGCTAAAGAGATTCCACCTTATTTCTGTTCTAAATAAACATCACTCTATTCTGAGGCTGTGCCCTCTGGTCCTAGATCTTCCCCAACATGGGAAGCATTCTCTCCACATCCATTCTAGGACCTCCTATATCCAATAGGTTTCAATGAGACCCCCCCCCTTCATTCTTCTAAGCTCCAGTGAGTACAGGCACAGAACCATCAAACACCCCTCATTGTTGATCACCTCTGCTTCATTTGCCAAAAGTGGAATTTCCCAGTGGCTAACTATTTTCATTTGTATCCCCATTCCCTTTCCAACATGTCAATCCATGGCCTCCTTTTCTGCCATGATGAGGCTGCTTACGGGGTGGAGGAGCAATACTCATATTCCATCTCGTTAGCCTCCAACCTGATGGCATGAACATTGATTTCTATTTCAGGTGATTTTTTTCCCTCTTTTTTTTTCTTATCTCCTCTCCCTTCCCTCTTTTTCTGTTCCCCACTCTGGCTTCTTACCTCTTCTCCTCACCTGCCTATCACTTGCCCCTGGTGCCCCACCTTCTTCCTTTTCTCCCATGGACCACTCTCCTCTCATATCAAATTATTTCTTCTCTCGCCCTTTACCTTTCTCACTCATGTAGCTTCACCTATCATTTTCTCGCTTGTTCTCCTTCCCCTCCCCCCACCTTTTATTCTGTAGTCGTCCCACTTTCTTTCCAGTCTTGAAGAAATGTCACCGCTCCTCTGTCCTTTGAATTTTCTCTCCATTTAGAAAATAGTCTACACTTTCATTTCTTCTATCAAATTGTATGACCATACACTTCCCGACATTGTATTCCATCTGCCACTTCTTCGCTCATTCTCCCAATCCATTGAAGTCCGTCTGCAGATTTCCTGCTTCCTCAACACCACCTGCCCCTCCATGTATCTCCATCTTGTTTGGAAATTTGGCCACAAACCATTAATTCTGTCATCCAAATCATTGACATGTGACATTAAAAGAAGCTGTTTCAATGCTGACCTTTGTGGAATACTGCTAGTCACTGGCAGCCAATCAGAAAAGACCCCTTTTATTCGCACTCTTTGCCTCCTAACAGTCAGCCAATCTTCTATCCATGCTAGTACCTTTTCTGAAATACCATGAACTCTTTTCTTGTTACCAAGCTTTATGTACAGCACCTTGTTAAAGGCCTTCTGAAAATCAAAGTATACTTCATCCAGTGACTATCCTGCTTGTTATTTCCTCTAACAATTCGAACAGATTTGTTAGGCAAAATTTCTCTGTAAGGAAACCATGCTGGCTTTGGCCTATTTTATCATATGCCTCCAGGTACCCTGAAATGTCATCCTTAATAATGGACTCCAACATCTTCCTAACAACTGAGGTCAGGCTAACTGCTTTAATTTCTTTCTTCTCCCTTCCTTCATTCCTAAAGAGTGGAATAATATTTGCAAATTTTCAGTCCTCCAGCACCATTTCAGAATCTAGTAATTCTTAACAAAATCATCAGTAATGCCTCCACAATCTCTCCAGCTACCTCCTTCATAACCCTGGGGTATAGGCTTAGACCGTTTAGCTTCCCAGGCATCTTCTCCTTTGTAATAGCTACTACACACACTTCTGTCCCCTGACACTTTCGAATTTCTGGCATATGGCTTGTGTCTGCTACAAAATACTTAAGTTTATCTACCATTTCTTTGTCTCCTATTACTATCTCTCCAGTGTCAATTTCCAATGATCCGATATCCACTCTCTGCTCTCTTTTACTCTTTATCTATCTGGAAAAAATTGTTATGCTCTTTTATATTATTAACTAATATAATAATATGATTAGGAAGTCAGCATGGCTTTGTGAAAGGCAGGTAATGCCTTATGAGCCTGAATGAATTTTTTAAGGATGTGACTAAACACATTGATGATGGTAGAGCAGTAGATGTAGTGTGAGTACTCAGAAATGTGTAGACAGAAATGAGTACTCAGTCAACCTAATTCACTCAACATGATTTAATAAGAGGCTGACTATCATGGATACAGCAAAGATTATGGGACAGATGTATCTTTTAAAGTCCATGGTCCAGAATTAGCTGCATCTCCATATGAAGTCCTGTTGTGTTGGATATACAATGCCTCACTTTTTGGTATTTATAGTACCTCAGTGACAGATCATCAGATGTTAGATTTTTTTCACTAATGAGCATTCAATATAAAGAAGGGTCACTACACTGGGGATTGCTGTTCTGTTCTCCAAGTAGTGTCAAGGCATGCTTTCTTACATCTATCTGAGAGGATCAATCATTATCAGCTTAATATCACTACTGAGAAGCATACTTTTAACAATGCAGTAGCTGTAGTGGAACATCAGGCAAGACGTCACACCCAAGTGTCTGGACTGGGATTTGAACCCCCCCCCCCAATGATTCACAAATCAAATATCCGATTATGGTGTGCTTACTATTTGTGGGATCTTGCTTTGTCTTTTTCTGATATTACATCAGTTAGCAGATTTCAAAAGAAAATCACTGACTGTAAAGTTCTGTCATGGTCTGGTCCGTGAAATCCGCTTTCCGGTTCACGGTCCGGTCCATGTTCCTTATTCCAGGATTTCTGGTTTTCCCCAGTTTCTGTTGAGGCAGCTGATTCTCTTTCGGGCTAGCTTCATAAATAGCTTCAGGATTCTGCCTTGGCTGCTGGATTGTTCCTGTCCATACCCCTCCATCTGAATCCCTTTCCCTTCCTTCTGTTGCCTTGCCTCACTTGTAACCCTTGCCTGCACCGTTGTCATTCAATTGCTGGAGCAAGATAAGGAACTGTCTATTGTTGTTTTGAACTGTCTCTGTGTCCTTGCCTTCGCAAGGTAGGTCTGGCTGTTTGCCGCTACCTAGTGTTGGGAACCGTCCGTGTCCACACCTTCGCTAGGTAGGTCTGGACATCTGCCGCTACCTAGTGTTGCAAACCGTCTTGTTGTGTTCTGCATTCTGCGTAATGAATCCCAGCCCTACATCCTGTACCCAAGGAGGGTTCCCGGCTCTGTGTTCTGTGTATGAGCCCCGGCCCTATGTCCTGTTTCCAAGGAGGGGTCCCAGCTTTGTTCCATGTTCCTGTCTCTCCCTCGACCAAGGCTCTGCGTTCCTGTCTCTCCCTTGACCTAGTCAAGGCTTTGGGGTCTCATCCAGTCCTAGCCACGATCCAAGAACCTTGTCCTGTCCAAGCCATGGCTTTGTGTTCAAGTTTTGCCCATGTGTCTCGCCCAGCCCAGGATTACCTTGCCCAGCTCAGTGCTGGGGTTCCCTTGTCCTGTCCAGGAGTCTCATGTCCAGTCCTGTTGCCACTCCTCGTCCTGTAGCCATGTCTTCTCCTTGCCTAGTTCTGGAGTCCGAGCCCGAGTCAAGTCCCAGCTTTTGGGTCCTTGCCCAGTCTCTGGCTCGGAGTCCATACCCAAGCCTCGAAGTACCCTAGCCTCGAAGAACCCAAGCCTCATCACGTCTTTGCCTAGATCCAGGGTCTGAGCCGAGTCAAGACCCAGGTTTCAGGTCCTTCTCCAGTCTCTGGCTTGAACTCCAAGCCTAGACTCCTAGTTCCAAGTTCCATGTCCTGGTTCCATTATCCTAGTCAAGTCCTAGCCCAGGCCCTGTATCCTTGTCTCGTCCAGGGCCTGTGTCACGTCCAGCGTCCTTTCTTCCCCACTTCCCTTGCTTTCTTGACTAACCTAGTCCTGTTCCTTGTACTTCAGTGTCTGTGTCTTGCATTTGGGTCCACCACCCAGTGCCCCCACTATGACAAGTTCTTTGCCAGATCTGTGACAAATCTTCTTTGTCATTATCTTCTTCGTCTTTCAATCAGATCTTGAATATTTTTCTAAGGTAGACCCATTGAGCACTATAGTACAGAAACAGTCCCTTTGGCCCATCTAGTCTGTGCCAAGTTCTCCTGCCTTGTCCTGTCTACACCCATCCAGACCATAGCCTTCTATAACCCTCTCATCCAAGTACATACAGTTGAAGTCAGAAGTTTACATACACCTTAGCCAAAATACACTTAAACTTAGTTTTTCACAATTCCTGACATTTAGTCCTAGAAAACATTCCCCATCTTAGGTCAGTTAGGATCACTACTTTATTTTAAGAATGTGAAATGTCAGAATAATAGTAGAGAGAATGATTTATTTCAGCTTTTATTTCTTTCATCACTTTCCCAGTCAGTCAGAAGTTTACATACACTTTGTTAGTATTTGGTAGCATTGCCTTTAAATTGTTTGACTTGGGTCAAACGTTTTGGGTAGCCTTCCACAAGCTTCTCACAATAAGTTGCTGGAATTTTGTTCCATTCCTCCAGACAGAACTGATGTAACTGAGTCAGGTTTGTAGGCACATGCTTTTCCTTGCTCGCACATGCTTTTTCAGTTCTGCCCACAAATTTTTTTTATCGGATTGAGGCCAGAAGATGATGTCAAGTCTGGTTATCTTTGGGAGCAATTTCTAAATGCCTGAAGGTACCACGTTCATCTGTACAAACAATAGTACGCAAGTATAAACACCATGGGACCAAGCAGCTGTCCGCTCAGGAAGGAGACGTATTCTCCTAGAGATGAATGTACTTTGGCGTGAAAAGTGCAAATCAATTCCAGAACAACAGCAAAGGACCTTGTGAAGATGCTGGAGGAAACAGGTAGACAAGTATCTATATCCACAGTAAAACGAGTCCTATATCGACATAACCTGAAAGGCTGCTCAGCAAGGAAGAAGCCACTGCTCCAAAACCGCCACAAAAAAGCCAGACTACAGTTTGTAAGTGCACATGGGGACAAAGATCTTACTTTTTGGAGAAATGTCCTCTGGTCTGATGAAACACAAATGGAACTGTTTGGCCATAATGACCATTGTTATGTTTGGAGGCAAAAGGGTGAGGATTGTAAGCCGAGGAACACCATCCCAACCGTGAAGCATGGGGGTGGCAGCATCATGTTGTAGGGGTGTTTTGCTGCAAGAGGGCCTAGTGTACTTCACAAAATAGATGGCACCATGCTAAAGCTCAGTCACAAATGGGTCTTCCAAATGGACAATGACCCCAAGCATACCTCCAAAGTTGTGGCAAAATTGCTTAAGGACAACAAAGTCAGGGTATTGGAGTCACAAAGCCCTGACCTCAATCCGAAAGAAAATTTGTGGGCAGAACTGAAAAAGCATGTGCGAGCAAGGAGGCCTACAAACCTGACTCAGTTACACCAGTTCTGTCTGGAGGACTGGAACAAAATTCCAGCAACTTACTGTGAGAAGCTTGTGGAAGGCTACCCAAAATGCTTGACCCAAGTTAAACAATTTAAAGGCAATGCTACCAAATACTAACAAAGTGTATGTAAACTTCTGACTGACTGGGAAAGTGATGAAAGAAATAAAAGCTGAAATAAATCATTCTCTCTACTATTATTCTGACATTTCACATTCTTAAAATAAAGTAGTGATCCTAACTGACCTCAACAAACTGTTGAGGCCAGTTCATTAGCTATGTTTAAAAGGAAGTTAGATATGGCCCTTGTGGCTACAGGGGTCAGGGGGTATGGAGGGAAGGCTGGGTTCTGAGTTGGATGATCAGCCATGATCATAATAAATGGCGGTGCAGGCTCGAAGGGCCGAATGGCCTACTCCTGCACCTATTTTCTATGTTTCTATGTTTCTAAGACAGGGAATGTTTTCTAGGACTAAATGTCAGGAATTGTGAAAAACTGAGTTTAAATGTATTTGGCTAAGGAATATGTAAACTTCTGACTTCAACTGTATCAATACTTCTCTTAAATATTGTAATTGAACCTGCAGCCTCCACTTTCACACCAGATTGTTTCAGAATCAGAATCAGATTTAGTATTATTGGCATATGTTGTGAAATTTGTTAACTTAGGGACAGTTGTACATAGTATAGAAAAAGTACTGAATTACAGTTAAAAAATATATGTAATTAACTAAGTCAAGTAGTGCAAAAACAGAAGTAAGGAAGTGGTGAGGTAGTGTTCATGGGTTCAATGTCCATTCAGAAATTGGATGGCAGAGGAGAAGAAGCTGCTCCCGACTCATTGATTGTGTGCCTCTTCCTGACAGTAACATGAAAAGAGGACATGTCACTTGACCTGTACTCTCTACTTCCACTTCCAGTTATAACAGAACAATGGGACCATATGTTGGGGAATATAGCTGGTCAATTGGAGGGGCTGTCAGCAGGAGATCACTTTCAAGATAGTCATCAAAATTCTGTATGTTTAAGGTAGTTATAGATAAGGTTGGGGGTGGACCAATAAGAAATTTTTAAATTGAGGGAAGGCAATTTTCATTAACATAATGGAGGACCAGGCAAAGGGGATTGGAAGCATCTACTTCTGATTCTGCATCTGTGCAGTGGGAAATATTTAAGGGAGAAGTACCAAGAGTTCAAGGCCAACAAATTCCTGTAAGGGATTGTTTGCATGTTATGCCATTCTATGGATGAATTAAACTGGAGGAGGGGTATAGAGATAAAGACTACAATATTCCACGAGCAAAGCCTGGCTGTTTCAAGACACTTGACTCAACTCCAAAGCAGCGCACAGATACGGAAGTTAAACTAGGTCATGGATTAACCCAGAAATGTGGGCTATTTAAAATGGTTTTTGGCAGCCACCATGTGAACACTAAACCATTCATATCTGGACTGTTGCCATTAGGTTGAACTTCCATGAATTAATTTGATCTGATTTTTGGGATTTCGGTCTGTAGCCAAGCCTGAATTAGAAAGCTTTTCTAGTCCACTTTCCAATATGAAGATTATCTGAACACAAACTTTCTATAAGTTATTCTAGTTGAACAATGATGAGGATATTTTATACAGGAAAGTTTTCTAAATCAATATATGGAGGGACCAACTAGAGGGGATGCAATATTGGATCTCCTGTTAGGAAACAAATTAGGGCAAGTGACAGAAGTCTGTGTAGGGGAGCACTTTGGTTCCAGTGATCATAACACCATTAGTTTCAATTTGATCATGGACAAGGATAGATCTGGTCCTAGGGTTGAGGTTCTGAACTGGAAGAAGGCCAAATTTGAAGAAATGAGAAAGGATCTAAAAAGCGTGGATTGGGACAGGTTGTTCTTTGGCAAAGATGTGATTGGTAGGTGGGAAGCCTTCAAAGGGGAAATTTTGAGAGTGCAGAGTTTGTATGTTCCAGTCAGGATTAAAGGCAAACTGAATAGGAATAAGGAACCTTGGTTCTCAAGGGATATTGCAACTCTGATAAAGAAGAAGAGGGAGTTGTATGAAATGTATAGGAAACAGGGGGTAAATCAGGTGCTTGAGGAGTATAAGAAGTGCAAGAAAATACTTAAGAAAGAGATCAGGAGGGCTAAAAGAAGACATGAGGTTGCCTTGGCAGGCAAAGTGAAGGATAATCCAAAGAGCTTTTACAAGTATATTAAGAGCAAGAGGATTGTAATGGATAAAATTAGTCCTCTTGAAGATCAGAGTGGTTGGCTTTGTGCGGAACCAAAGGAAATGGGGGAGATCTTAAATAGGTTTTTTGCGTCTGTATTTACTAAGGAAGCTGGCATGAAATCTATGGAATTGAGGGAATCAAGTAGTGAGACCATGGAAACTGTACAGATTGAAAAGGAGGAGGTGCTTGCTGTCTTGAGGAAAATTAAAGTGGATAAATCCCCGGGACCTGACAGAGTGTTCCCTCGGACCTTGAAGGAGACTAGTGTTGAAATTGAGGGGGCCCTGGTAGAAATATTTAAAATGTCGCTGTCTACGGGTGAAGTGCCGGAGGATTGGAGAGTGGCTCATGTTGTTCCGTTGTTTAAAAAAGGATCGAAAAGTAATCCGGGAAATTATAGGCCGGTGAGTTTAACGTCAGTAGTAGGTAAGTTATTGGAGGGAGTACTAAGAGGCAGAATCTACAAGCATTTGGATAGACAGGGGCTTATTACGGAGAGTCAACATGGCTTTGTGCGTGGTAGGTCATGTTTGACCAATCTGTTGGAGTTTTTCGAGGAGGTTACCAGAAAAGTGGATGAAGGGAAGGCAGTGGATATTGTCTACATGGACTTCAGTAAGGCCTTTGACAAGGTCCCGCAAGGGAGGTTAGTTAGGAAAATTCAGTCACTAGGTATACATGGAGAGGTGGTAAATTGGATTAGTCATTAGCTCGATGGAAGAAGCCAGAGAGTGGTGGTAGAGAATTGCTTCTCTGAGTGGAGGCCTGTGACTAGTGGTGTGCCACAGGGATCAGTGCTGGGTCCATTGTTATTTGTCATCTATATCAATGATCTGGATGATAATGTGGTAAATTGGATCAGCAAGTTTGCTGATGATACAAAGATTGGAGGTGTAGTAGACAGTGAGGAAGGTTTTCAGAGCCTGCAGAGGGACTTGGACCAGCTGGAAAAATGGGCTGAAAAATGGCAGGTGGAGTTTAATACTGACAAGTGTGAGGTATTGCACGTTGGAAGGACAAACCAAGATAGAACATACAGGGTTAATGGTAAGACACTGAGGAGTGCAGTGGAACAGAGGGATCTGGGAATACAGATACAAAATTCCCTAAAAGTATCATCACAGGTAGATAGGGTCGTAAAGAGAGCTTTTGGTACATTGGCCTTTATTAATCAAAGTATTGAGTATAAGAGCTGGAATGTTATGATGAGGTTGTATAAGGCATTGGTGAGGCCGAATCTGGAGTATTGTGTTCAGTTTTGGTCACCAAATTACAGGAAGGATATAAATAAGGTTGAAAGAGTGCAAAGAAGGTTTACAAGGATGTTGCCGGGACTTGAGAAACTCAATTACAGAGAAAGGTTGAATAGGTTAGGACTTTATTCCCTGGAGTGTAGAAGAATGAGGGGAGATTTGATAGAGGTATATAAAATTATGATGGGTATAGATAGAGTGAATGCAAGCAGGCTTTTTCCACTGAGGCAAGGGGAGAAAAAAACCAGAGGACATGGGTTAAGGGTGAGGGGGGGAAAGTTTAAAGGGAACATTAGGGGGGGCTTCTTCACACAGAGAGACAGAGAGTGGTGGGAGTATGGAATGAGCTGCCAGACGAGGTGGTAAATGCGGGTTCTTTTTTAACATTTAAGAATAAATTGGACAGATACATGGATGGGAGGTGTATGGAGGGATATGGTCCGTGTGCAGGTCAGTGGGACTAGGCAAAAAATGGTTCGGCACAGCCAAGAAGGGCCAAAGGGCCTGTTTCTGTGCTGTAGTTTCTATAGTTTCTATGGAAAATATCAGTGAACCAGTTCGTTGGATATGTTTACAAACAAGCAATGCTTATGGTTCTGTCAAGCTATATTACCATAATTTCATTGGCTGTAGATCTTATTGGGTCATCTTGTGGATGGGGAAAGGGCTGCATAAATGAAAATTCTTTAATATGCAAAGTGATGGAAGAAGAGGGAAGAAATAATTTGGCTGTGTTAAGGAGGGAGTGGAGAAACTACGTCTTATGTGCCATCAACATCAAATTGAAAGTTCTAAGTAAATTTATTTTCAAAGCACATACAGTATACATCATCATACCTTGAAATTAATTTTCTTGTGGGCATTCGCAGTAGATCAGAGAATAGCCAAAGACTGATAAACAACCAAAGTGCCAAGGACAATAAGCTGTGCAAATTAAAATAAAGTGTATGTCTGATTCATAGGTGTGGATCAGTTCAAAGATGAGGGAGGGAAGTTATCCACACTAGTTTAGGAGGCAGATGGTTGAAGGGTAATAACTGTGCACCATCAATCTACAGATCATGCCTCTCAGGGACTTGTGCTAATGTAATTTTTTTTGTAATTGTATTTGCTATTTTAACGATTCATGCTGTGTGCTGTTTGTGACTCTACATACTGTGTCTTGCATCTTGGACCTGGATAGTTACTGTTTTGCTTAGCTGTATAGAAGTGTATGGTTGAATGACAATTAACTTGAACTGTTCCTGAACCTGGTGCTGTGGGACCTGAGGATCCTGTACCTCCTTCCCAATGGCAGTAGCAAGAAGAGGGTCTGGCCTGGGCGGTGGGGGTTCTTGATGATAGATGCTGCTTTCTTGCAGCAGTGCTCCTTGTAGATGTGTCCAACGGGTGGGAGGGCTTTGCCTGTGATAGACTGGGCTGCGCCCACCACTTTTGGAAGCTTTTCTGTTCTTGGGTCTTCATGTTTCCATAAGGGTAAAATCGGGAGGAGGAGGAGGAGATGAATATCTGTTATCTGTCAGGTAGGGTGCCGTGCACAATTCTGATTTGATGGAGATGGACGTGAGAGAACGGAGGAACATCAGGTGAAACTTCTGAAATGCCTGTTTCGCTGCCACTGCTACTGTGTGATCCGAAATCTCCGGAGGGGAAGGCCCCGAGTCCTCAGCTTTGCTTGTTGTTTGGCGGCAGGGACTGGGTCGAAGCGCTCGGCAGAGATGGTGCTCGGTGTCGGAGGGCTGGTCGGAGGCTCGAAGTTTTTGGATGGACTCAGAGTCGGACTGTGGTCGGGTGCTTCCAGGATGCTGCATCGGCAAGTTTGCGGCGCTGGAGGCTCATGGCAGGGAGAGTTTCTCCCTTCTACCGTCTGCGTGAGATGTTGGGGCTATTGGGACTTTGAGACTTTTTTTTAACTGTGCCCGTGGTCTGCTCTTATCAGGTTACAGTATTGCTTTGCACTATTGTAACTATATGTTATAATTATTTGTCAGTTTTATTCTTGGTCTGTCTTGTGTTTCTGTGATATCAGACTGAGGAACATTGTATCATTTTTTAATGTATGCTTTTCTAAATGCCAATAAATGAGGACTGAATGTCCCCATTATCTTAAAAAAAGGGGTAACATCGTAGTGCTAACATGGCACGACTATTACAGTACCAGCGACCCAAGTTAAATTCTGCTTCTGTCTGTGAGGAGTTTGTATGTTTTCCCTGTGACTGCGTGGACTTCCTCTGGGCCCTTCACTTTCCTCCCACACTCTAAAGATGTACAGGTTAGTTGGGTATTTGGGTGGCATAGATTCTTCGGGTTGCAAGGGCCTGTTGCTGTACTATATCTCTAAATAAAATAAAAGAAATAAAAACCAGCCCTTGATGTGCCCAGTCAGATTACTCTCCACTGTGTTTCTATAAAAGTTTGTCAAAGTTTTAAATGAAATGCAGAATCTGTGCAAACTTCTAAGATGGAAGAGGCACTATTGTGCCCCCAGGACATGATAGCACAAGGAATTTGAAGTTACTGACACCTCCCCATCCGCCTCTGATCCCCTAATGAGGACTGACTGATGGATCTCCAGCTTCTTCCCCCGTAGCCATGTATTCATGTCCAATGTATCAGCTACGAATATGGTGGGTTGAGCTACTTGCTTTACCAAGGAGCAGGCGAGAAGGCTGGGTGCAGCGGGGAGCTCTACGGAGAAAGAGAAATCTGTGCAATTCTAGGTACCTGTTGCACTTGCAATTGCAGTAAAGAGCACACCCTTATTCATTTAGAGCAGTAATAAATTCAATACAATGAAGTTATTTTCACAGACACAAGCACTTCAAATGAGGAATTTTTCTGGCACTAACCTCTTGGAATAAAAATCATATAAAGACCAAGTATTCTTTTTCATCTCAACACAAGACTGATTCATTTGATGCTTCAAATTCTATTAGCTACTCTGGCTTTTTTCTAACTCTCCAGTTCCTTTCGCAGTTCTTTATTGGCCCATCTCCTTGGGTTGGATTGCGACTGGCCTCAGCACATTTCCCATGAACGCACTCGATATCAGCAGCTCCACGTTTCCAGCTGCGTTCAAAACCTGTCCACCTGGATGTCCCGCAACCGTCTCGCAACCAGCACCTGGGTCTCAGGAGGTGGATCCTGGAACACCCTGATAGTCTCTGGACAGCTGAACGTCAAAGGACACTGTTGCTGTTCTTCCATGTCTCTCATAGGCAGTGACCTTTCAAAGCAGTTGAAATTAATTTAAATTAATTACAATGTAAAAATGATATATAAAAAACAAAATAATGCATATATTGACCACAGGTTAATTAAAAGTCAAGAAATATAATCACTTCTCTGCAATTATCTTTTTAATCAAGGCTAGTGACTCCAAAGAGGCCTGTTGGTTATATCAGCTTTGCATGCAAGAAGTTGAGGTACCGACTGTTTTAATGAGAACATGAGGCAAAGGCCAAGTACAATACAAAAACCAACCTGGATTATATGTCATGAATAACAACCCACAAACCACAAACATACACACATACATGTGCACACAGACTCGCCCACGCTCACACACTCAAGCTCACTTGTGCACACTCACAAATTTTGCCACAGGTTTACACCTGTGCAGACACAGTCAATGGCGCACTCTCACAGCTTAGTGATTCATAATTTCACACACATACATTCTTTCAGGCACATGTGCACAGTTTCATTCACTGATTTACAGTCATATATCCCCATCAGAATTATTATCACTGTTATGAAATATGTTGGCTTGCAGTAGAAGTAGAGTGCAATAAATAACATATACTTAAATTAGAATAAGAAATATTAAAAAAAGAATTAAGTGTGCAGAAAGAGAGCAAAAACATAGTGAGGTAGTGTTCATGCATATGAATATGAATTGTCAGTATCTGATATGAATTATGGGCACGTGGCCAGGTGGTTAAGGCATTGGACTAGCGACCTACAGGTCGTGAGTTCAAGCCCCAGCCGAGGCAATGTGTTGTGTGCTTGAGCAAGGCACTTAATCACACATTGCTCTGCGATGACACTGTTGCCAAGCTGTATGGGTCCTAATGCCCTTCCCTTGGACAACATTGGTGTCGTGGAGAGGGGAGACGCAGCATGGGCAACTGCTGGTCTTCCATACAACCTTGCCCAGGCCTGCACCCTGGAGAGTGAAGACTTTCCAGGCACAGGTCCATGGTCTCGCAAGACTAACAGATGCCTTTATATTGATATGAATTGGTATGAATCATCAATAGTCATCAGGAATACCATCAGGAAGGAAGTTCAGAAGCCTGAAGGCACACTCATTGATTCAGGAACAGCTTCTTCCCCTCTGCCATCCAATTTCTGAATGGACATTGAACCCATAAACACTACCTCACTACATTGTTAGGTTACGTATTTAATTCAACTTTTTATGAACTTACTGTAATTCACGGTTTTTATTATTATGTATTGCAAAGTACTGCTGCCGCTGTATAAGCAACACATTTCATAACATATGCTGTGATTAAACTTGTTTCTGATCTGATTATTGGATCTACACACAATGAGTCGCCATTTTCCAGTGCCATCTTGATTTTTGTTTACACAGGCACATGTGCCCTTAGCCTCTCTCTCTCTCTCTTTCTCTCACACAGACACACACACACAGAGCAGACTTTCCTCTTCAATAGCTGACTGTAAAAGGTGGGTAGGGCAGGAGAGTTTATGTGTAGTTAGTGGGCCAGCTGCCTGTGATGAAAGGTTATGAGCTTAATTTCATTTATAGGATGTGGGAGTCGCTGGCATTAATTCTCCGTGCCTGCTTTTCCCCGAGAAAGTGGTAGTGAACTGCCACTTCAACCTGCTGTCGAACTGTTCTGTTGAGCTTTCACACCTGGCTGTTAAATAGGAAAATCCACCCCTGCGTATTTATTGAACTTAGCGGTTTCCTTCAACTAAATATTACCTCTCCTACCTTTGGAATGAGAAGGGAGATTTATAGTTGGATACAGGAAATCCTGACCTTAACTTCTCTGGCAGGATGAAGCTATCCATATGGTGCAGTTTGTTTCTTTGAATCAAAGACAGTCTATTCCCTTCCTTCTCCAAAATAAACTGCTGTGGTTAATCCACATACCTGCCTTTGTCTTAGCTCAGATCACACCACCAAATTCATCCTACATAATCTCAATTTACACACCACATGTTTTGCACTGTCACTGACCATCTTCTTACACACTCTCACCTTACACATGATAGATGATGAATTGGACTGCTGTTTCTCCCAGCCTAATGCATCTCTCCTTTAAGAGGTGCTGCTTTTAAGCAGTGCTGGCCTCCCACAGTGTTATTTAGCAAAAGGGGCTGCACAAGTTGATCAGATTAGCTGTAACACAGCAAATAGGTATAGGCTAATTGAATGTCATGATACTTCTGCCTATTATAGAGAGTCGTTCAATTTACTCCCATAGTGTTGCACTCACCTGAAGTTCTGCGTCTTGCGTATTCTCGCTGACCGTTGAAAATGGTGTAGAAATCTAAATCGGAATCAAAACTGCACACAATGCTCAAAGTTAGGCCTCAGCGACACCTCAGAATCAGGATAAGGTTTAATATCATTGGCATATATTGTGAAATTTGTTAACTTTGCGGCAGCAGTACAGCGCAATACATGATAATAGAAAAAAATTGTGAATTACTAAGAATAGATACATTAAATAGTTAAATTAAATAAGTAGTCAAAAAATAAGAAATAAGAAAGTAGCGTTTACGGGTTCAATGTCCATTTAGAAATCAGATGGCAGAGGGGAAGAAGCTGTTCTTGAATCGCTGAGTGTGTGCCTTCAGGCTCCTGTACATCCTCCCTCATGAGAAGAGGGCATGGCATGGGTGATGGGGTCCTTAATGATGGATGCCGCCTTTCCAAGGCACCACTCCTTGAAGATGTCCTGGATACTACAGAGGCTGGTGCCTATGATGAAGCTGACTAAGTTTACAACTCTCTGCAGTTTATTTCGATACGATGCAGTAGCTCCACCTCCCCCCACACCCCCATACCAGACGGTGATGCAGCCAGTCAGAAAGCTCTCCACAGTACATCTGCGGAAATTTGCGAGTGTCTTTAATGACATACCAAATCTCTTCAATCTACTTACTCTGCATTTCTAAAACATTAACACTGTGAACAGGTTGGAAGAATGTATGTCAGTGCATTCGTTTATTTGACGTTAGCTTAATAGGACCCGATGTTTATTTTTCAAAACACTAATTGTTGATGCCTGCATTTGTATGAAACTACCTGAAGTGAAGAGATCACAAAGCATGATACAGTGTATTATTAAAAAGTAAAGGCATCCGTTAGTCTTGCGAGACCATGGATCTGCGCCTGGAAAGTCTTCACTCTCCAGGGTGCAGGCCTGGGCAAGGTTGTATGGAAGACCAGCAGTTGCCCATGCTGCAAGTCTCCCTTCTCCACGACACCAATGTTGTCCAAGGGAAGTGCATTAGGACCCATACAGCTTGGCACCAATGTTGTCGCAGAGCAATGTGGGATTAAGTGCCTTGCTCAAGGACACCACATGTTGCCTCGGCTGGGGCTCGAACTCATGACCTTCAGGTCGCTAGTCCAATGCCTTAACCACTTGGCCACGTGTATTATTACTGGAATAACTAATCATCATTGTGTGCCGTGTTGTATGACATGGACGATCATGTTCTTGCAACATGATTGTTTTGACATATTTTTCTACAGAAGTGGCCAGTTTCTTCTGGGCACTGTCTTTACAAGACTGGTGACCCCAACAACAATCAATACTCTTCAGAGATTGCCTGCCTGGCGTCAGTGGTCACATAACCAGGACCTTTGATATGCACTAGCTGCTCATACAACCATCCGCCGCCTGCTCCCATGGCTTCATGTGACCCCAATTGGAGGGGCTAAGCAGGTGCTACACCTTGCCCAAGGGTGACCTGCAGGCTAGCAGAGGGGAGGAGCATTTTACACATCTTTTGGTAGAGATTTATTTCCACCCTGCCACCCAAAGTGGAATATAGTATGTTATCTAAGTTTGAGTTGACATTTACTACTACTCACCAAAAATGTCTTCAAAAAGCAGAGCCTCAAGAAGGCGGCATCCATTATAAAAGACCCTCACTATCTAGGACAAGGCCTCTTCTCATTACTTCAGCCAAGATGGAATGGTGGTTCGGATTTGATGGGCCAAATAGCCTAATTCTTCTCCCATGTCTTCCAATCTATGGAGGCCAATATATTTCTTCTCAAACGTGGGCAAGATGTAAGGAGATGGTACTTTTGAGAGAGGCAGAAGTAATCACCTGTGAGTGAATTTCCAGACTCTCTCCAAAGAATTGAGCACTGATGCATCATGGACTCTTTAGTACAGTACTGAGGGAGTGATGTACTGTCAGAAATGCCACATTTCACGAGCTTTGCCTGCTCTTCAAATGAATGTGAAAGATCTCTTCGTGACCCAGCAAACAGCCCATAGTGTTATTTTGAGAAGATCATGGAAACTGTGTGGTGTGTTCATTTGGTGCTTATCAGAGCTGGCAACATACTTTGTCCAAGTATTCCTCTGCTTTGTCTTGCCCTTCGCTCCCCACGAAGCTTTGCAGAACTGCCTTCCTGGCCATTGGATCTCATCCTCCCAGTCTGACAGAACAGACTTTGCATGTTAGGACAGGCATGTCCCTATCTCATGGGGTTTGAGGTCCACCCCCACTTGCTTTAGCCCACTGTCGAAGCTGCATACTGGGGCATGGCTGCTGTCGCATGCAAACAGCTGATTGGAATGGAGAGCTTAGTGCCCGGTGGGGAACAAAGGTGAGTGACCTGTCCCAGAACGGACACAACAAGCCCCTTCCCCAGAGTTGCGACCCTTCCCTAGACGGCACTATATTACTACAGCACCTAATGCTGAACAGAGAATACTTAATTGGCTGTAAATCACCTTGGCATGTCCTAAGGTTGTGAAGATAACAAATAAACATACCATTATTTCATAATTTTTTTTCAAATTTAGAGCTACAGCATGGTAACAGGCCCTTTTTTATTTATTAATTTTGTATTTATAAATTTACGAATGTAGTTGTCGCCAGCTAAGCCAGCGTTTATTGCCCATGCCTGGCTGCCCTTGAGAAGGTGGTGATGAGTTGTCTTCGTAAACCTCACATTCCCTGAGGTGTAGGTACATTCACAATGCTGTTAGGGAGGGAATTCCATGATTTTGACCCAGCGACAATGAAGGAATGGCGATATGTTTCCGAGTCAGGATGGTGAGTAACTTGGAGGGGGATTCCCAAGTGGTAGTGGTCCCAGATATCTGCTGTTCTCGTCCTTCCAGATGGTAGTGGTCGTGGCTCTGGAAGGTGCTGCCTTAGGAACTCTGGTGTGTTGTTGCAGTGCATCTTGTAAGTAGTTCATCAATGGTGGAGGGGTTAGATGCTAGTGGAAGGGGTACCAATCAAGTGGGCTGCCTTGTACTGGATGGTGTCGAGCTTCCTGAGTGTTGATGGAGCTGCACTCATCCAGGTGAGTGGTGAGTATTCCATTACACTCCTGACCTGAGCCTTGTAGATGGTGGACAGGCTTTGGGGAGTCAGGAGGTGAATTACACGCCACAGGTCCAATGAACCTGCGCCACCAAATTTGCTCACATGACCAATTAACCCACTAACCTGTACATTTTTGGAACATGGAGCATTTAGTGCATCCAGAGGAATCCCACGCGGTCATCGGAGAACGTACAAATTCCTTACAGATAGCACCAGGAATTGAACCAGGTTGTTGGCACTGTAACTATATATGCTAACCACTACACTGCCATGCTTCCCCATTGTAATTGGTCATGTTAATACAGTGAGGATAGATTTAAGTTGGAATCGTACTTTGATCCCAGCTGCAGTGCACCTTTGCTTCCTGGGACAGGCAGGCATTCCAAACAATGAGCCTCCAGAAGGTCCTCCGTATTTTCAGGTCAAGAAAGATCCCCAACCACACCCTACTCTTTCAGTATCATTGAGAGGACATGGGCACAGGATGAGAAGAGAGACCATCACAATCATCAAGACAGCATTTCATTGGACCCCTGAAGGGCAGATGAAACACGAGAGACAACTTGGCACCATACCGCAGAGGCAGAAATAAGGACCCTGAACCACACCTGGGGCACAATAGAGAAGATGGCCAAGGATAGACAGAGATGGAGGACATTCATTGCTGCCCGAGATGCCAGCAGTGTAATGGGCAGTAACTAACAGACATGCAGGATATTGACTGGCAACCTCAGCTGTCTTTCATGTCTTTTAAGAATTTAGCCTATGTGCCAGTTCTGGGGGAAAAAAAACTCACATCATTTGCCAGAAAATACTGCTGTTCATTCGTTCTCTTTCTTCTGAACCAGAGATAACATTCACCAAACTTATAAATATTCCTCCACAGCCTGTTTAAATCATTCCCTCAATCCAAACAAAAATAGGCAAATGTTTTAACAAGCGCACACATTGAGCGCATGTGACTTGATCTCAATAACGCGTTGCTGTCTCCAGCTGACATTTGGAAGTATGTTGGCTACATTTTATCTGTGTTCAAAATGGAAGAAGCAAATTGAATTATTTAGTTCATTTCAACGTGAGCAATGTCTGATTTGGTAGGAGGAGGAGGAGGAGGATAAGAATTAGGGGCAGTATGTGATTCCACAGTAAGAGGGAAAAACAGGAGGCCTTTTCAGTACATGAATTAGTCAATTAATCTGCAAAAATATATAAAGGCTTTTTCGTATCAAATACTCAAATTAAGGTATAATTTTCAGGAAGCAGATAAAGTGTAAGATTCATGCAAAGGAGGCTGTTTTTTTAAAAAAAATGGATCATTGTAAGTTATTGGTAATTTGAAACTGCTGCATGGTCCAGCTCAATGACCCCGAGCGATGGGTCATAAACTTACAGAAGGACCAAATCAGTCAGCTCTTGACAATGAAGAGGGAACATAAGTGGGAAGAGAGGAGGGGAGTGGGGGGAGGGGAGGAGAAAGGGTTATCCTGAGGCTGGAGGAGGAAGAGGTTCTGTAAAAAAAACACACAGATGTTGGAAGATCAAAGCTTTTGACATCAAAGCCCTAGAGAAGCAGAAGCCACATGTTCGATGAGGCAGAAAGCCTGTGTTGAGGTGAATAATGGAATGTGAAATGATTCTTACAGCCCTCTTAGTAGACACATGAATTAATGACTTTTTGTTTCTGGAAAAATAACATGCTTTTCTTTGCAAAACATGGAATCTGCAAGGTGGAAGTATTTGCTGATATATTCACATGTACGAAATTTGGGTTAAAAATATGCCTTCATGTTTCCTGTTTTGATGTGAAGGAAGATGCTTTCTGTCTGTTAGGTTGACTCCATCTGGATTGAAGATTTTTGTTTCATTTGCAGTACAAAGCCTGGTCTTATCACAATCTCTGTACACACTCACACATTTGTATTTGTTAACCAGTGTTCACTTCAGAAATCTGGTCTGGTGTACACCCACCATCTTTAATTTATGTTGCAGCCTCCGCAAAAATATCCCAATATGTTTTGCATGAGTGACATCAAATCGGAGTATTGAAGCTAAAACGTATAAGGAGTTTTTAGGTCAGGTGAGTAGAGGCTTGGTCAGAGATGAGTTGGGATGTTATGTTAAGAACGATGGTGATGCCAGTTATGAAGTATTGTGTGCAGTTCTGGTTACCTGGCTACAGGAAAGATAGTAATAAGATTGAAAGAGTACCAGAAAAAATTATAAGGATGTTAACGTAGAATATAGAACATAGAACAGTACAACACAGGTATTTTGGCCCATGATGTTGTGCTGACCTTTTAACCTACTCTAAGATTAATCCAACCCTTCCCTCCCACATAGCCTTCCATTTTTCTTTTGTCCATCTTCCTGGGACTTGAGGACCTGAGTTATAGAGAAAGGTTGAATAGATTAGGAGTTCATTCCTTGGAGTACAGGGGAAATTTGATAGAGGTATGTTTAATTTGGGTGGTGGGATGGAGATACGTTACTACCAAAGCAGGTGTAAGGCCTTCCTTCCCTCTGCCAGCCTGCAGGTCACCCTTGGGCAGGGTGTAACAGGTCACCTGTTATGCAAAGACGCTGCCCAGAAGAAGGCAAAGGCAAACCACTTCTGTAGAAGAATTTGCCAAGAACAATCGGTCATGGAAAGACCATGATTATCTATGTCATATGACACAACACATAATGAATGAATGATATTTAATTATGAGGGATATAGAAAGTTTAAACACAAGCAGGCTTTTGCCACTGAATTTGGGTGAGACTACCAGAAGTTATAGGATAGGGGTGAAAGGTGAAATATTTAAGGAAACCTGAGGGGAAAATTCTTCACTCAGTGGGTGGTGAGAGTGTAGAATGAGCTACCAACAAAAGTAGTGGATTTGGGTTCAATTAAGAGAAGTTTGGATGGGAGGGATATGGAGGGGTATGGTCTGGTGTGGGTCAATGAGACTGCACAGAATAACATTTCGGAATGGACTAGATGGGCCAATGACCTTGTTTCTGCACTGTAGTGCTCTTTGACTCTATGACTCTAACCTAACAAGGAAGAGATTAAAGAGGAAATGAGGTGTCAGGAGAAACTTCCGGAGCTTATGTTTTTAGGATTTTGCTGAAAACACAGCTATTAATGCAGAACCAATTACTGTTGCAGGCTAGAAATGCAGAAATGCAGGTACATCAGAAGATTACAGGACTGAAAGAGGTACAGAGATAGAGACTGGGGTGAAACTGGGGTGAGCCTGTGGAAGGATCTGAAAACAAGGATCATCATCATTATCAGGTGCCATGCCCAGTCTGAGCTTTGACTGCCATGGCCCACACACTCCTGTTTTGGGTCAAGTGGATCAATTCATTGGTATTCATTTCCAGTTCTCTGACTGCTGTCTCCAACATCATTTGTCTTTGTCTTCCTCTTGCTTTCTTCCCTTCAATCTTTCCCATAATTACCGTGCATTCTAACCCCTCTTTCCTAATCACATGTCCAATGAAGTTACGTTGCCTTTTCATGATCTCATACATTATCTCTCTTTTTTGTGTTTGCTCCGTTCATGACATCCTCGTTAGATATTCGTTTCGTCCATGATATTCTTTGCATCCTCCTCAAAAACCACATTTCTGCTGCTACAATTCGTTTCCTCACGTTACTAGATATTGTCCAACATTCTGAGCCATATAACATAACTGGATAAACGTAACATTTCAGTACTCTGAGGCGGGTTGTCATGCCTAGTTTACTATTGGTCAGTATACTCTTCGTTCTCTTAAAGGTGTCTTTTGCCATCCTTATTCTTCTTTTAATGTCCATGTCGCACCTGCCATCTGATGTCACCCAGCTTCCTAAGTAGCAAAAGTTCTGTACTTGCTTTATGTCTTCCCCGTTTATTCTCAGCCTGCAGATAGGATTCTCCTTCTTTTTAGATATCACCATACATTCTTTCTTTTTGCAATTGATAGATAGTCCCATTTTTGCATTTTCTTCAACAATTATATCAGTTAAGTTTTGTAGTTATTCCTCCGTACTTGCAATTAATGAAGTGTCATCTGCATATCTAAAATTACTGATGTTTTCACTGCCAGCTTTGATTCCCAAGATGTCTCTTATTTTTTGGTAATATTGTCTCACTGTACCCATTAAATACCGCACACCTTTGTCTAACACCTGTCTTGATTTTTGTAAACTGACTCACTTCTCCATCTATTCTTACAGCTGTGGTTTGTTCCCAGTACAGACTTCTGATTAGGCGAAGGTCTTTCTAATCTAGATCTAGATTTTTCTGTAATATTTCAAATAACTTATTGTGCTTCATTTTATCAAATGCTTTCGTGTAGTTGATAAAACAAACAAACAAATCTTTTTGCACTTGAATAGCTTGTTCTGATAGTATCCTTAATATCAATACAGTATTGCGTTTCTTGTACCTTTGTCTTTCACAAAGCCACATTGTTCTTTGCCTATTTCAGCTTGTATCTGGCAGCTTGTAGCTCTGTCATCAAACTTCTTTGAAGTATCCTGGTGATATGACTCATTAAATTTATGGTCCTATGTAATTCACATTCTATTGCTCCAGGTTTCTTAGGAAGAGTGATAAATACTGATTTTTTTCATCTCTTCTGGTATTATTCCAGTCTCATAAATGTCATTGATTAAATCAGTAAGTTTTTCAATTCCATAATCTTCAAGGGTGATAATTTGTTCTATTACTAATTCATCAGGACCTGTTGCCTTTCCTTTCTTCACCTTATTTATTGCATTACGAACTTCAGATTTTAAAATACTTGGACCTTCAATGTTTTTCTTAATTTCTGGTTTTTCACCTCGATCATCTTCAAACAATTCCTGAATATACTCAGTCTATCTGTTCATAATCTCATCTTTTTCCATGATAATGGTACCGTCCTTTGCTTTCAAACATCCACCTGAAGAACAGAGGAGCTTTTTACCGGTGATATTCTTGATTTGTTGATGTAACCTTTTTGGATCAGTAATAGGGATTCTTTCTATTTGCTCACATTCCTGGTTTAACCATTCTTCTTTGGCTTTTTGACATAAGCTTTTAACTTTTTTATCTAAGGACTTTTTTCTATAGGATTTGCTTTCTTCCGTCTCCTTTCTTCCATTACATTTTTGATTTCATCTGTCATCCATTTATTCTTTGTGCTTTTTCCTTTTTTAGGAATCACTGACTTTGCTGATTCTACCAAGGCATCCTTTAGAGAGTTAAACTTCATTTCTACATGATTGCTATCATCTTCAACAAATTCTATTTCTAGACTTGGAAATCTATTCCTTAATTCAATTGTAAATTTTTGTCTTAAGTTTTCCTCTTTAATTAATTGTAGTGAAAGGATTGTTCAGGTTTTTGCTTCTTTAGTTTTTTAAGTTTTACTTTTACATGACATACTACTGGGTTATGGTCACTATTACAGTCTGCACCTGGATATGTTTTGCATTGAGTCACTGAGTTTCTAAATCTTTGGCTTATAGTAATAAAGTCAATTTGATTTCTAGTGTTATCACCTGGACTTTTCCAGGTCCCCATGCATCTTGGATAGTCTTTAAAGTAGGTATTCATAATGACCTGATTATTCATCTTGTACTATTCTACCCATTTCTCACCTCATTCATTTCTTTCCCCAAGACCAAATTTTCCTATGGTATTTCCATCAGCACCTTGTCCTACTTTAGATCTCCCATGACAATAACAATATCTTGAGATTTGCATCCATTCTTTGCTTGTTCAAGCTCTTCATAGAATTTATCCATATCTTCATTTGTTCCATCTGTCGTTGGTGCATATACCTGTATAATTGCTAAATCAAATGGTTGTCCTCTGAATCTAACAAGGAGCATTCTTTCTGATATTGCCCAATGTCCTGAAACACCAAGGATAAGAATTTTAAAAGGGAGACTTTGATGAACCAGGGGTCAATGTAGGTCAACAGTTACAGGGGTAATGAGTGAACTAGATACGGGGGAAGTTAGGATAAGTGCGGCAGAGCATGTCCTCAGATTAATGGAAACTATTGAAGGAGGACAGCCCTGAATCTTTGGAGCAGTCAGATCTGGAGCTAACAGAGTCACATTCATATAGGAATGATTAGGTGGGCACTACTGAATATCAAGCATCTGAATGCACCAGAAATGAGAAGCAATATTTATCTAGCTTGTTTCACTAATTTCAAGTTGACCTAAAATAATTTATAGTCAATGAAGTAAGGTTAAACTGCAACCTGTAGTGTGATACAGGCAACATGGCATTCAGATTACTTAAAGCATGTGTTGACAAACAGCAAAATGATAATTACCAGTCCATCTCTTGTTTTGCAGTGTTTGGTAGAGGCAGTAGTAATGGCTAAAACAGTGCAGGATAACTCTCACTTTCTTCAAAAATTTCACAGGACCTTCTGTATTCACATGAGAAGGCAAATATGGGCTGCAGTTAAATAATTCATCTGGCTGTTGCCATCTACCCAGATTGGCAATGGATCATCAGCTAAAATCATGCGCTGAGATCTTTGTAACAGGACTCGAAACTGTACCCATCTGAACCAGGGATGAGACTGCTAGCCACCTCTGCTGTGATAGTTATCAGCACTACAACAAGCTAAGTGAAAGGGGACAGTGGTGCCTTGGCAGGGGCTGTGGTTACGGTGGTAAATCATAGAGTGAGTGAGTGATGGCATCTGTCTGTTTCAAAGGACAATGGATAGCAGCACTAGAGTGACCTTTTCGGGGCCCAAACCTGTGGGCGGAAGCTATGGAGATCCTGGGATGCCAGATCCTCAAGATCTCCCTCTTGGCCTCACCGGTGTAGTTCAAAGGAAAGCTTATGAGGCAATACTTTTGGCACCAACTTGGCTGCAGGAGCTGCTGGAAGGATACTCAGTGATGTCCAGCCAGCTCAGAGGCTCCACTCCGGATTTTCTATCTGGGGTTACTCACATGGCCTTTTTCTCTCCTGAGGCTGCCCACAAGACAGTGGGGCTATTTACCCATAGCTAGGGATCTGTCTGGTTCACGAACACCAGGTCGTGTCCACACATTGGTGGGCCTACGTGTGATGTATGCAGGGGCCAGACCTCTTTCCCGTCCTCTATAGTAAATCATAAGACCATCCATAAGATATAGGAACTGAATTAGACCATTTGGCCCATTGAGTCTTCTCCAACATTCCATCTCATTCCATCTTTATTTTCCTTCTCAACTAGGGTTGCCAACTGTCCTGTATTAGCTGGTACATCCCATATATTGAGCTAAATTGGTTTGTCCCATACGGGACCACCCTTGTCCCGTATTTCCCCCGCTAATGTAGAGCGTTCCTATGAAACCTTTCGTGCCGAAATGGTGTAAAGCAAAGAAGCAATTACCATTAATTTATATGGGAAAAATTTTTGAGCGTTCCCAGACCCAAAAAATAGCCTACCAAATCATACCAAATAAAACATAAAACAGAAAATAACACTAACATATAGTAAAAGCAGGAATGATATGATAAATACACAGCCTATATAAAGTAGAAATAATGTATGTACAGTATAGTTTCACTGAACAGGATCGCCAAAACCGATTTGTAGAAAAAAATCGGCACGTACACGCATGCGCATGTCATAATGCACACGTCATGCACGCGCACACAGGTGCCCGCGCAAGGCTTCATAGTCATGGTAGTCTTTCTCGGGGTTAACACAAGTGTCCCGTATTTGACTGCTACTTTTGTCCCTTATTTGGGAGTGAGAAAGTTGGCAACCCTACTAGTCTCAACCCCATTCTTCTGCCTTCTCCCCATGACTTTTTATGCCTTTACTAAACAGGAACCTATCAACCTCCACTTCAAATATACCCAATGACCTGGCCATCACAGCTGTCTGCGGCAATGAATTCCATAGATTCAGAACCCCTGGCAAAAGAAATTGCTCCTCATCTCTGTTCTACAGGGGTGTCCTTCTGTTCTAAGGCTGTGCCCCCTGGACCTAGATTCCCCCAGAATCGGAAATATCCTGTCCATGTCTACTCTATCCAGTCCTTGCAATACTCGACCAGGCTACTTCACCTTGGTCAGGACACCAGAAATTACTCTTCTTGAAGCAGGAATCCATGAGGGCAGATGGGGCCCTGATTTAACACTTCGTCCGATAGATCGTACCTCTAACTCTGCAGCTCACCTAAGGAACAAAACTGACGTATCAGGCTAGCAGTTTTCCAGTTAAGTTCCTGACGTGTGATGCATACTTGCAATCTTCTGAATTAAAGTCAGGAGTATGACACTGACCCATCCATGGCTGACAGTTAGAAATGAGTGAAAGTAATGAGGCATGAACCGAAGACATTGATCCAAGTAATTATTCCGCTCAAATTATAATCTACTAAAATGCCATTTAGAAACTCAGTTGACCAAACTAGCATGTTCTGATTTTATCTTTCCTGTTTTCCTGAGATGTATGCTATAAATATCTGATTCATGGCAATCTTTAATATTGCTAGACAACTTATTAGGATATTATAATTCTTGTGAGTAGGTGATGTGAGAATATTTAATTATCTGCTTTGAAACTGGAATGGAGACAATATTAAAAAGAGTATCATTATCAAATATGGTACAGTGCAAAGGTCTTAGGCACATTTATATAGCTAGGGCACCTGAGACTTCTGCACATTACTGTATTTGTTGAGACTAGTGTTGAAATTGCGGGGACCCTGGCAGAAATATTTAAAATGTCGCTGTCTACAGGTGAGGTGCCGGAGGATTAGAGAGTGGCTCATATTGTTCCGTTGTTTAAAAAAGGATCGAAAAGTAATCCGGGAAATTATAGGCCGGTGAGTTTAACGTCAGTAGTAGGTAAGTTATTGGAGGGAGTACTAAGAGACAGAATCTACAAGCATTTGGATAGACAGGGGCTTATAAGGGAGAGTCAACATGGCTTTGTGCGTGGTAGGTCATGTTTGACCAATCTGTTGGAGTTTTTCAAGGAGGTTACCAGGAAAGTGGATGAAGGGAAGGCAGTGGATATTGTCTACATGGACTTCAGTAAGGCCTTTGACAAGGTCCCGCATGGGAGGTTAGTTAGGAAAATTCAGTCACTAGGTATACATGGAGAGGTGGTAAATTGGATTAGACATTGGCTCGATGGAAGAAGCCAGAGAGTGGTGGTAGAGAATTGCTTCTCTGAGTAGAGGCCTGTGACTAGTGGTGTGCCACAGGGATCAGTGCTGGGTCCATTGTTATTTGTCATCTATATCAATGATCTGGATGATAATGTGGTAAATTGGATCAGCAAGTTTGCTGATGATACAAAGATTGGAGGTGTAGTAGACAGTGAGGAAGGTTTTCAGAGCCTGCAGAGGGACTTGGACCAGCTGGAAAAATGGGCTAAAAAATGGCAGATGGAGTTTAATACTGACAAGTGTGAGGTATTGCACGTTGGAAGGACAAACCAAGATAGAGCATACAGGGTTAATGGTAAAGCACTGAGGAGTGCAGTGGAACAGAGGGATCTGGGAATACAGATACAAAATTCCCTAAAAGTGTCGTCACAGGTGGATAGGGTCGTAAAGAGAGCTTTTGGTACATTGGCCTTTATTAATCAAAGTATTGAGTATAAGAGCTGGAATGTTATGATGAGGTTGTATAAGGCATTGGTGAGGCCGAATCTGGAGTATTGTGTTCAGTTTTGGTCACCAAATTATAGGAAGGATATAAATAAGGTTGAAAGAGTGCAGAGAAGGTTTACAAGGATGTTGCCGGGACTTGAGAAACTCAGTTACAGAGAAAGGTTGAATAGGTTAGGACTTTATTCCCTGGAGCATAGAAGAATGAGGGGAGATTTGATAGAGGTATATAAAATTATGATGGGTATAGATAGAGTGAATGCAAGCAGGATTTTTCCACTGAGGCAAGGGGAGAAAAAAAACCAGAGGACATGGGTTAAGGGTGAGGGGGGAAAAGTTTAAAGGGAACATTAGGGGTGGCTTCTGCACACAGAGAATGGTGGGAGTATGGAATGAGCTGCCAGACGAGGTGGTAAATGTGGGTTCTTTTTTAACATTTAAGAATAAATTGGACAGATACATGGATGGGAGGTGTATGGAGGGATATGGTCCGTGTGCAGGTCAGTGGGACTAGGCAGAAAATGGTTCAGTACAGCCAAGAAGGGCCAAAGGGCCTGTTTCTGTGCTATAGTTTCTATGGTTCTATGGAGGAGAGAGCAAGTTTGTAAATTTGGTTGGAGCAAAGGATGTTGCTAATGGTGAGGTGGAGCACTGCAGGAAGGGCATGGGACAGAGAAGGAGTGCCAGGGGTGTGGCACAGGTGCAGACACACTCCGCCCTGAGACACCTGGCAAAGACACTTGATTATTACAGAATGTCTCGCTGGTACTTGCCACTCCCTCCCATCTCCCTTCCCCTTTTCCTAACCATGATTCTTCTCTCCCTGCCCCTTCACACTCTCAGTCCACAAAAGAGGCCCATATCAAAAATCAGGCTTATCATCACTCACATATGTCGAGAAATCTGTTTTCTTTTTGTGGCAGCAGTACAGTGCAATGCATAAAATTACTACAGTGTTGTGCAAAAGTCTTAGGCACTGTAGATATAAATATAGGTGCCTCAGACGTTTGCACAGTACTGTATAGGTTTTGAGAAATCCATATTTTTATTTATCAGTGTGAAGGAAAGTTCGTCTGAAGGAAAGGTTCCACACAACATCACTTGGACAAGGGTCTCTGAGTTCTTCAGCATGATTTATACCAGTAAGCCATCTGCAAACAAATTCTGAAAAGTTTGCCAAAGACATTTCTTATTTTGGCAAGGTTATTTCCCCTTTAAACAATGCACTTGAGAATAGCGGACAAAACTTACAGCTTGAACAAGAAAGCAAAATATTGCAAATGCTGGAGGGTTTTTTCCCCCTCATTTTATTGCTCTAATCATCTCTAGTAATTGTGACTAAAATGAAAACGTTGTTAAGTTTATTTCCTTTCTTCCGAATACTGCGGCATTCAGTTTCAAAATCAATTAAAGCTGAAATGTTTGCTGGTCCAAACGAGGAATGCTGCCATTGCAGTTGAGTTTTCCCAGTCAGAGGAGACAGGAAACTGAAGAAATAAATAGAGTAGCTGTCCAAACGCACAGAATGATCAATCTGACTCTATAAAACGCTTGCACCTAGCTTATGCCCGTCACCCTTCAATAATTAGACTTCAAAGCTTCAAGAGCAGAAAAGAGAGGGAAAAAAGCAGTCATTTCCTTCTTGTTCTGCTGACATTTTTAACCTGACCTCATCCCAGGGATAGAGTTTATAAAGGCTGCCAATCTGTAGTAACTTCCTGCAATAACTGATCTCAGGATGTGCCATTTAGATTGGAATAGTAAAGAATATCCTTTTAAACCAATAGATGGTCTCTGATAATAGTTGGGATATAGCATGTATCTAAAGTAAATACTTTATAAAACTACTTGCAGGCTTAAGGCAGGGAGGTAGAAGGAAGCAGCTCTTGCTAACAAATGGTTGCTAGTAAATGATTCGAGGACCAGGTGCTGCAGGTTTGAAATAGTGGGCAAAAGATTCATCAGGTTGCAGGAAGATTATTTTTTTACCCATAATAGTGTTGATCAGTAACTTACATTGGAAATAAAACCAATCAGCGTTTTCTTGTGAGAAAACAATTTGTATTAATACCGTAAAAAGAACAGGAAAATAGAAGTCCTCCTCTGCTTTCCTCTACCTCTTTCTCTTTTCTACTTTTCCTGATCCACATGGCCCTCATCAACCTGCCTATCATCCTTCACCTCCAAGCACCTGCCTCCAACCCTTACCTCCACCATTTTATACCAGCTACCTTCCTTCTAAATTTCATTCCAGATGAAGGGTCTGAACCCATAATGTCTATTTCCCTCCACAGATGATGCTTGACCTGTTGAGTTCCTCCAGTGTTTGTGTGTTGCACCAGATCCCAGCATTTGAAGTCTCTTCTTTCCCCAGGAAACTAAGCCTGCTGATATTGCCCTAGTAGGAGTTGGCATGCAGTAATAATCTTACGGCTATACAACTTCTATCTTCTGCAAAGCATACAAACATATGATCTTAAAGGGATAGTTCAGATTACATGCCACTCAATGACAAAGTATAGAAATCTTAAAGGGATAGTCCAGATTATATAAAATTCAATATCTGCAGATACTCCAGGCCTCAGAGAATTCAAATATCATCATAGTGAGATCTGAGAAATTAATCGTCTCACTTTCCACAGATGCTACCTGATTGACTGAGTTTTTCTAGCATTTTCTGTCTTGGTTTCAGATTTCCAGTATCTGTGAGTTGTCATTGTTTATCCTTTTTTCAGTGAACAGCTTTCCTTCTTCAGCTTTGGTTGTGCAACAGTTCTGAGATTACTGTCTCAGTTATGTTCCTAAGAGGAACTGAACAAATACTTCAGCAATGATTGGGGCTTCTGTTGTTGTTTACTTACGGTTTTGTGATGAGTCATTCATGGATTCACAGAGTTTTCAGTCCCTTGAGAACTTATAGTCACTGTTCAGAAATCTTAATCGTTTGGCTAGCTGTCAAGCAGAAAATGAGTGGAATTTTGTTATTTTCTTTTTAACGAACGCCAATGTTACTGGCATTTATTGATCATGAGCTTTGAGAAACATCTTGACATTTTGAAGCTCTTCTGGTGAGCATACTCTCACAGTGTCTGTGGGAAGTGAATTCTTGGCCTTGAGCACCATGGCATATTTTGAAGTCAGGAATGATACTCGGCTTGCAATGAGGTGGGGGATTAGCTTACAAGAGTTGCCCTTGTCCTTCTATTTGGGCACGCATTGGGAGATGGTAGCGATTGGAGCCTACTTGGAGACTGCGGCCTATTTGTAAATAGTGCACACTGCTGCCTTGGTCTAGCATTGTGGAGGGAGTGAATGCTCACGGTGATAGAAGGGGAGCTACTCAAGTAGGCTTTCTGTACCAGATAGGGTCAAGTTTTTTGACTGTCATAGGACGTGCACTCTGACTCAAATTCAGATTCAGATTTATTTATATCATGTACATCAAAATATACAGTGAGATACGTCACTTGTGTTACCAACCAACACCCTAGAAAGTGTGGGGGATGGCCCACAAGTGTTGACTGATATTTTAGCACTACCATATCATGCCCACATTGTTCAACACCAATACAACACACAGCTCAGAATGACACAAGCTGCAGCAATAAAAACAGGACCAAACAAGGCAACAGCAGCAAAACGGGACGTGGGAGGGACGTGGGAGTTCTCCTGCCGGATTCCCTAAAGGTTAATTTGTAGGTTGAGTCAGCGATGAGGCAGATAATTGCAATATTAGCACTCATTTCCAGAGGATTAGAATATAAAAGCAAGGATGTAATGTTGAGGCTTTATAAAGCACTGGTGAGGCCTCACTTGGAGTATATTAAGCAATTTTGGGCCCCTTATCTTAGAAAGGATGTGCTGACATTGGAGAGAGTTTAAAGGAGGTTCTCGAAAATGATTCCAGGATTGAACGGCTTGTCGTATGAAGAGTGTTTGATGGCTCTGGGTTTGTATTCACTAGAATTCAGGAGAATGAAGGGTGGCCTCATTAAAACCTATCGAATGTTGAAAGGCCTCGATGGAGTGGATATGAAGAGGATGTTTCCTGTGATGGGGGAATCTAACACCAAAGGACACAGCCTCAGAAAAGAGGGAAGTTCTTTTAGAACAGAAATGAGTAGGAATTTCTTTAACCAGAGTGTGGTGAATTTGTGGAATTTGTTGCCACAGGCACCTATGGGGGCTAAGTCTTTACATATATTTAAGACAGGGTTGGTAGATTCTTGATTAGTCAAGGCATGAAAGGATACAGGGAGAAGGCAGGAGATTGGGGCTGAGTGTAAAAATGGATCAGCCATGACGAAGTGGTGGAGCAGACTCAATGAGCCAAATGGTCTAATTCTGCTCCTATATCTTATGGCCTAAAACAAGCCTTTTCCATCCTTCTAGCCCCTCACATGCACAGGCTTTTAAATCCAAGGCAGACCACATGTGGGCCTCGCAGACATCAAGCCTCCAATCTGCTGTTTTTGGCCTTGATTCCCATCATTGCAGACATCGGACTTTGAACCTTCAGTCTTTGGACTGGACTCATCCTCTATCTTCGATTCTCTGACTTTGGTTTTTGACCTTTCCAGCTTTCTACCTCTAGACTTTGACTTTTGGCTCTATCCTCCAGACTGCACCATCCTCTGGGCACTGACCCCAGGACTACCCAATCATGGGCTAACTAGACCTTTGTGCCTCGAACCAGGACTTGCCAATGTCAAATTTGCCAGTGACAGACATTGCAACTTGGTGCCACCTTAACGGGAAGATGCATCCAGGAAAGTGGAAAGTATTCCATCACAATCTGGATATTAGTTGAAGATAGTGGATTAAACAATGTAAACCTTGAGATGCATCCATAATCCAGCAACAACTTCACATCCAGAAACATGAAGAAAACAGCATTTCCATTAGTAGATCCTGCATTTAGATCTGCTCCAATTTGTCTACCAAAGCAAAAGTTCTACAGCTGATGCCATCCCATTGGCTCTTCACACAACCCTGGAACATCTGGAGAGCAAAGATGCATACATCAGGATGATCTTCATCCATTACAGCTTGGCATTTTATACCATCATCCCCTCAAAACTAATCAGTGAACTCCAAGACCTGGGCTTCAATATCCCCTTGTGCAATTGGATCCTGGATTTTCTCACTTGTAGACTCCAGTCAGTTCAGACAAGTTTGCTGATGACACCACTGCTGTGGGCTGCATCAAAGGCGGTGATGAAGCAGCACAGAGGAGGAAGATTGAAAATTTGGCTGAGTGGTGTAATAACAACTACCTCTCACTCAATGCAATAAGACCAAGGAAATCTTCGTAGACTTCAACAGAGAGAAACCAGAGGTCCACAAGTCAATACTCATCAGAGGATCAGAGGTGAATTCCTGGGCATCACTATCTCAGATGACATGTCCTGGACCCATCATATAAATATAATTGAAAAGAAAACATGACAGCACCTCTACTTCCTTGGTAGTCTGCCAAGATTCAGCAGGTCAGCAAAAACCTTGGCAAACTTTGAGGGATATGTGATGGAAAGTGTGCTGCCTGGCTGCATTATAGCCTGGTATGGGAACACCAGTGCCTTGATTCATCTATCAGTCTCCAAAGCAAAAGCTGTGACTGAAGCACAAAGGGCTTCTATTTTGAGTGGCCTACAAGGCGCTTCAAGGATCTCTGCAAGCGTGACATGAAAGCCTTAAAAATCAACGCAGAGTGCTGGGAGGATACAGCAGATGACCACAACAAATGGCTAGGTACCCTTCAGCACCACCTAGAGCAAGGCGAAAGAGTGATCCTGAGTCAGTTCGAGGAGCGGAGAGCTAAAGGAGAGCACAGCGGACAGCGGACAACAATTCCGCGATGCCTACACATGCAGCAACTGCGGCAGAGCCTGCTGTTCCAGGATCAGCCTCAATAGCCACAGTCAACGCTGCTCGACAAACCAGTGACTACCAGAGGTGCAGTACCCATGGTCAACCACAACCGACGGAGGTCACGTTCCTGTTATTATGTCCCTAATTGTGCTGAGCTTGCTATCATTGGCCCTTTGACTATATGTCAAAACAACAAAAAGTTGGCAATTCTAAAACGTCATCATAAAATTGTAAGAAACATAGAAACATAGAAAACCTACAGCACAATACAGGCCCATTGGCCCACAAAGCTGTGACAAACATGTCCCTACCTTAGAGCTACCTAGGCTTACCCATAGCCCTCTATTTTTCTAAGCTCCATGTATCCATCCAGGAGTCTCTTAAAAGACACTATCGTTTCCACCTCCACCACCGCCGCTGGCAGCTCATTCCACGCACTCACCACTCTCTGTGTAAAAAACTTACCCCTGACATCTCCTCTGTACACCATATTAATGTATATTTCAAGAACTATATAATTTGCATACATGATTGGATTATTGGAACTGTTTATGTGCCCTGGAATGAACCAGAATAATATGCTAAGATACTTTCTTTTCCTTTGGGTATTCTGGTTTCCTCCAACATTCCAAAGATGTAAGGATAAATAGATTAATTGGTCACATAGGTGTAATAGGACATTGTACTGTTGTTGAGCCAGAAGAAGCTATTATCATGATGTATCTCTAAGAAAGAAAGAAAGAGAAAAGGTGAGAAGAAGAAAAGGAGAGAAGGAGAGAAGCAAAGGAGGAAATAAAGAAAGAAAGAAAGAAATAAAGAAAGAAAGAACGAACCAGATTTCTATAGCCTCCATTCTTAAATTGAAAAGAGCATTTATATGACAAGTATCGGGTTTCTTTACTTTTGCAGTTTTGTTAAATTACCCTGAATCTTATTGACAATTCTAGGCTTGGGCAGGTGGTTAGATAGGAAAGATATAGAGAGATTAGTGTCTAAAGCAAGCAAATGAAATTAAATCAGACAGTCGGTTGTTCAAGTAGAACAGAAAGGGGCCGTTTTATTCAGCACAATTCTATGATTCTATGATAGGCTGTGCAGGAAATCAAGGCCAATGATCATGTGATTTACACATCATGCGATCTACAGCTGGCTATATTAAGGGAGAAAGTTTGGAGTTTAATGGTGGTCTGAACAGGATATAGAGTCAAGACCATTTGATGATAATTCTGCATTGAATGTATTTCCCAGACCAATTATCTAATTATCTAACCCTTTACTGGCTCTAAACTGAAGTAGTCAGTGCCAAAGGCCTTTGATTTCCACTGGAAGCTTGATTCCCAAATAGCACAATCATAGACCAATAAAAAGGGGATTTAATTCATTCAGCTGCCACAAGCAGGTCATTGAATGCAATTTTCCAAACACCCATTAAAAATTCTGTAATGTGCGCAATAAAAGCAGATTTTAACAAACTATAACTATCTTAAAGACATGGTTGTTCAAGCTACTTTGGTATATCACCTCCCAGCTTCATAGTTTAAACCCTCCCTCACCCACCTGGCTTACCTATCACCTTCTAGCGTGTACTCCTTCCCCTCTCCCAACTTCCTATTCTGGCTTCTTCCCCCTTCTTTTCCTGGTCTTGGCCTGAAATAAAGGCTGTTTATTCATTTCCATAGATGCAGACTGACCTGCTGAGTTCCTCCAGCATTTTGTGTGTGTTGCTTCACCAAAGATCTTCAACATAACGTCTCAAATCCTGTAGTCAATACTTTGATTTACAAAGGCCAATGTGACAAAAGCTCTCTTTAAATCTATTCATGTTGGGGATTACCTTTGCTCACATTGCCTAACAGTGAACGCTTACATCCTCTGTACACTTTGCATTCACATTGCAATTGTTTAGAATCTGAGTTTTAAAATCGTACAACATGGAAATGGGCCATTCCACACAACTCCTTCATGCTGACTGGGTTGTTCATTACGTTAGTCCCATTTGACCACATTTTGCCCACAGCCCTTTCAATCTCTCCTATCCATGTACTTATCTGCACTAGATGTTTTTTTTAAATGTTGTTAATGTGCCCACCTGAACCACTATTTCTGCCAGCTCAAGTCTGCATCACCCATTGCATGAAGAAACTGTCCCTGATATCCCTTTCAAATCTCCTCCCTCAGATCTTAAATTTATGCCCACTTGCTCTTAGCACCCCTCCCTGTCTTTTCTAGCTGTCTATGCGCCTTATATTAAGACCTTAAGACCATAAGATATAGGAGCATAATTAGCCATTTGGCCCACCAAGTCCGCTCTGCCATTTCATTGTGGCTGATCCAAATTTCCTCTTAGCCCCCAATCTCCTGCCTTCTCCCCATATCCTTTCATGCCCCAGCCAGTCAAGAATCTACCAACCTCTGCCTTAAATATACATAAAGACTTGACCTCCATAGCTGCCTATGGCAAAGAATTCCACAGATTCACCACTCTCTGGCTGAAGAAATTCCTCCTCATACCCACACTAAAAGGACACCCCTCTATTCTAAGGCTGTGTCCTCTGATCTTAGACTCTTCCCCCTATAGAAAACATTCTCTCCACATCCACTCTATCAAGGCCTTTCAGCATTCAATAGGTTTCAATGAGGCTACTCCTCATTCTTCTGAGTTCTCATGAATACACCCCCAGAGCCATCAAACACTCTTCATATGACAAGGCATTCAATCTTGAAACCATTTTCATAGAAACATAGAAATATAGAAAACCTACAGCATAATATAGGCCCTTTGGCCCACAAAGCTGTACCGATCATGACCTTACCTTAGAAATTACCTAGGGCTACCTATAGCCCCTATTTTTCTAAGCTCCATGCACTTATCCAGGAGTCTCTTTAAAGACTCTATCGTAACTGCCTCCACCACTGTCACCAGCAACCCTTTCCACACACTCACCACTCTCTGCATAAAAAACTTACCACTGACATCTCCTCTGTACCTACTTCCAAGAACCTTAAAACTGTGCCCTCTCGAGCTAGCTTTCAGCCCTGGGAAAAAGCCTCTGACTATCCACACGGTCAATGCCTCTCATCATCTCATACACCTCTATCAGGTCACCGCTCATCATTCATCGCTCCAAGGAGAAAAGGCCGAGTTCACTCGACCTATTCTCATAAGGCATGCCCCCCTATCCAGGCAACATCCTTGTAAATTTCCTCTGCACTCTTTCTATGGTTTCCACATCCTTCCTGTAGTGAGGCGACCAGAACTGAGCACAGTACTCCAAGCGGGGTCTGACCGGGGTCCTATATAGCTGCAACATTACCTCTTGGCTCTTAAACTCAATCCCACGATTGATAAAGGCCAATGCACCGTATACCTTCTTAACCACAGAGTCAACCTGAGCAGCAGATTTGAGTGTCCTACGGACTCGGGCCCCAAGATCCCTCTGATCCTCCTTTGAACCTTTTTCATGAAGTTCCTTTGAACCTTCTCCAGTGTGAGCATGTCCTTCTAAGATAAGGGCCCAAAACCTGCTCACAATATGCCAAATAAGACCTCACCAGTGCTTTATAAAGTTTCAACATACATCTTTGCTTTTCTATGCTAGTCCTCCTGAATTTAATGCTAATATTGCATTTGCCTTCTTTACCACAGACTCAACCTGCAAACTACCTTTAGAAAATCCTGCATAAGGTCTCCCAGGTCCCTTTACACCTCAGTTTTTTGTATTTTCTCTCCTCTTAGAATATAGTCAACCCTTTCATTTCTTCTATCAAAGTGCATGACCATCCAATCCCCCACACTATATTCCGCCTGTCATTTCTTTGCCTATACTCCCAATCTAAGTCTTTCTGTAGCCTCCATACTTCCTCAAAACTACCTGCTCCCCACCTATCTTCATATCATCTGCAAACTTTGCAACAAAGCTGTCAATTCCATCATCCAAACATTGACATATAACATAGAGAGAATCGGTCCCAGCGCAGACCGCTGTGGAACACCACTAGTTAGCCAACCACAAAAGGCTCCCTTTATTCCTACTGTTTGCCTCCTGCCAATCAGCCACTGCTTTATCCACGCTAGAATCTTTCCTGTAATACCATGGGCTTGTAGCTTGTTAAACAACCTCATCTATGGCACCTTATCTAAGGCCTTCTGAAGATCCAAATACTTCTACTACTACTATGTCGACTCAGGCCTAGGGGCCGGCGTTGGGCACGATGACGGACTCTCCACTCCTCCCTCTCCCTCATCAGTGTGTTCAGTACATTTACATAGCTGCACCGCTGTCTTC
Source organism: Mobula hypostoma (assembly GCF_963921235.1). Taxonomy (NCBI): domain Eukaryota; kingdom Metazoa; phylum Chordata; class Chondrichthyes; order Myliobatiformes; family Myliobatidae; genus Mobula; species Mobula hypostoma. The sequence goes on from NC_086097.1 coordinate 17,146,433, forward strand.
TAGGAGCATGTTGACCATAGTCTTGGGAGGGCGCCCAGGGTTCATCCTCCCATGCTTGGGCTCCCATATGATGGCTAGGCTGGCAGGTAGCTCAGGGTGGCATAGACAGTGCCCCACTAGTTGCAGTCTTCTCGCCTCGATTTTAGTGGTGAGCATCGGTAGGTCATCATAGAGCTCGACATTCGTCATGTGTTGTTGCCGATTCACGTCAAGAGCTATCCGGAGCATTTGTGTATAGCAACCATCTAGAGACTTTCGCATAGTCTTGGTCTTAGTCTTCGAAGACTAAGATTATGAAAATCCAAGTACACAACATCAACCGAGCTCCTTTGTCTGTCCTGCTTGTTATTTCTTCAAGGAATTCCAACAGGTTTATCAAGCAAGATTTTCCCTTAAGGAAACTATGCTGACTATGGCCTATTTTATCATGTGCCTCCAAGTACTTTGAGATCTCATCCTAATAATTAACTCCAACATCTTCCCAGCCTTCCCAACTGAGGTCAGACTATCTGGCCTTTCTTCTGTCTCTCTCCCTTCATGAAGAGTGGAGTGACATTTGCAATTTTCTCAGTTTCCGGCACTATTCTAGAATCTTCACTTTACAATTCTATAATTCACTTTACTCCTCTGTAATACTGATACATCTGGTTTTAGCTTCTTGTTCTCAAATTTCAGGGTGAATTCAATCATATTATGATCACTTGCTGCTAGGGGTTCTTTTAGCTTAAGCTCTCTAATCAATTCTGTTTCATTGCCCAACACCCAATCCAGAATAGCTGATCCTCCCATGGGCCAATCACGAGCAGCTCTAAAAAGCCATCTTGTAGGCACTCTAGAAATTCCCCCTCTTGGAATCCAGCAACAACCTGATTTTACCAATCTACCTGCTGTCTTATGTATTTATATTTATTTTGTTTTATTCGTTTGCTTATTTATTTGTGTAGGTTTTTTTGTGCCACATTCAATCCAGAGTGATAATTTTTGCATTCTTCTTTACACTTATGTACTGGAAATGACATTCGTCATCATCATGTGCTGTGTCACATGACGTGGGCGATCGTGGTCTTGACCATGATTGTTCCTGGCAAATTTTTCTACAGAAGTAGAAATTGTCTGCCTGGCGTCAGTGGTCACACAACCAGGACTTGTGATTGCACCAGTTGCTGATATGGCCATCCACCACCTGCTCTCATGGCTTCATGTGACTCTGATCGGGGGACTAAGTCGGCATTACACCTTGCCTAAGGGTAACCTACAGGCTAGCGGAGTTAAGGAGTAACTTACACCTCCTTTGGTAGAGACACGTCTCCTCTCTGCTGCCCAACTGGTGGGTTTCGTACCTATGACATTGAGCAATCAGGATCAGAAACACATTTAATATTACTGGTGTATGTTATGAAATTCGTTGTTTTTTGTGGCAGCAGCACATTGCCATATATAATAATAAAACTTAAAATTACAGTAAGTAATATATAAATAAAAACACAATTAAATAACTTGTGAAGTATTACAAGAGATTTTAGTAAAATTTGAAAGCAGTAGTAAGACCTCATACTTAAATCCTGACCCCTCTTCAACCTCTGAGTGAGGGTAACCCTGCTTTCCCTTAGTTTTAGGAATTATGGAATGTGGGTGTGTCCTTTAGACTGACCTAATTGTAGAATCAGCATTCTGAACCTTTACTTTCCGCAATAAACACAAAGATTTTTCCACTGCTGTAGAATCATACATCATTCAAGACAGACATTTCATTCAGAGTGTTGGCTCTTTGAAGAGCTATCCAGTTCCTCTCAATCCCCTGCTCTCTCCCCATTCCACTGCAATTTTATTCCCTTCTTCAAGTCGTTATTCAGTTTGCTTTTAAAGGTTACCATGGAAACTGCTCCCACCATTCTTTCAGACATTGCATTCCACATCATGACAACACATGGGTTTAAATTTAAAAAATCCTACACCTTCTTCTGATCCTTTTGTCTTCTGGCTTATATCTGGGTTCTCTGTTTTGCAGTGCCCTTTGGAATTATAAGTGTAGGAGGTTGTTAAAATACTTGAAAGGATTCATCTAATCCCACGTCACCTCTTCTTTCTTTATAAAACAAAAATTTCACAGTTTCTCCTCTGAAGAACCATGGGTGGGTGGGGCCACTTCCATGGCTGGGACTGCGATCTCCAAAGCAATAGAAGAATCTGGAATCCAAAGTTATACAAACAGTGTGATTAATCAGTTGTTGCAAAATATCACTTGACAAAATCAGTTAGAAAATACACAACCATCCTCGGCAATATTTTCTAGATTTGCATTGCTTATGCTGAGTCGAAATCTTGACAGGGCAAGGCCTGTTCAGAAAAGAACAGCAAAACATGAACTTTGTTTATCCTGTGTCCTGGGGTGTATATCCAACAAAATTCTCAGGGAATTCACTGCAAATAGAAAGGTGACATCCTTGCTGTGTTCTCTGTAATCTGTTGTGTACATACATCTATTGATGCTTCTGGCCACATCTTCAGTGATGTTCCTGGAATCATCGGGTGTTTCTGGTCTTTCAACATCATACAACCTCCTCCAGGTGACCCAGCCGGGGCTGATCAGACCCCAGCTTGTGTCCAGATGGCTAGCTACTTATGACTCCATGGCTCCCCTCTTTTGAGCCACAGCCATCTTGAGGCCCTCTCTGCCACATCGGTGGTACTGCGGATGGCTCTCCTCTTCCTCTCCCCCTCCATGCCCAAATTGCTGAAGGCTCTAACTAAAGAATGGGCTACGAATCCCCTACAACCAACCTCCACTGGGAGACACCTCGCTCTCCATCCAGCCTGCTGACAGTTGCTGACCAGTCCTGTGTACATAGAGAGCTTCCTTTCAAAGGACTCTTCCAAGCTATCTTTCCATGGGACTGTCAGCTCCAGCAGCACCACTTGCTTAGTAGACTCAGACACTAGGACAATGTCTGGTCGCAGGGTGGTGGCTGCGATATGGTTGGGGAACTTCAGCTACCCTTCGAGGTCCACCAACAGCTGCCAGTCCCTTGCAGAGGTCAGAATGCCTGCAGATGTTCTTTTGGCAAAAGGAGTACTTCAATAATCTACATGAAGTCAAAGTCAGTCATTGAAGATGGTTTGCCTGTTGGAACCCAAAAATGTATGAAAGTGTTAGAATTGTCACTGCTGATACCACCCAGCAACTCAACCTTGAACTAATTTGTTAGCCTTCTAGTATCATTGTCCTTCACTCTCCCCAGTTAAGTTCAAAGGTTCATTTATTTTCAAAGAATGTGTCTATATACAACTCTGAAATTTGTCTTCTCCAGGTAGTCACGAAACAAAGAAAGAACATGAAAGTCATTCAGAGAGTAACATCAAACCCACCCCCCCCACACACAAAAAAAGAACAGCATCCTGATCATCAACTCTCAAAACCCCCCTCCCTCGCAAAAATGGAACAGGAACATCACCCCGCACAAAAAACTTACAGAACACAACAAGACATCATCCCACTACCACCCTCCCATTGCACAACAAAATGTAAAGGAACAGGCAATAAAAAACACAGAATATAAAAGCAATAATTCTGAAAATGTCCATGGTCCATAAATGCAATTGTCTAGTCCATAAATGCAGAACCAAAATGCCATACTATGATATCACTGACATTCATCGAAAGAGAGGGACAACACAGGAGTAGAGAGGCCTACCCGCCTGCCACAGCAAGCCACACAGCGACAGGCCGCAAGCAGATTCCTTCTCTGGCAGTGATGAAAAGAAGGGAGTCGGTGCTGAACTCTCGCTTGACTTCTGCATTCACCTCGATGTCTCAATCCTCCTCAAAGCTGTAATCGGTGATTAATGGATGCTCTAACCGGCGAAATGGAGTTGAACACTGGTTCGCACCCTGTCTCGAAGCTTCTTCTCATTGAGGCCATCCAAATATGTGCTCTCTTCCCGGCACCTTCTCGGAGACAGCAAAGTACTGGATCACTCAGTTGATCTCCATACTGTAAATCGCAGGCTCTAACCATTCCAGAAAAACATTTAAGGTGAAAATCAGATGTAAAAGAAGTGAATAAGGCATTTTTGAGAGCTATCTGGAAGTTGACAATCAAGGGAACATATTATGCTGGCGCCATCCATTCTTACTTGTTGAAAATCAACATAAAATTGAAAGTGGAGCTTATTGGCTTTTGCACAATTATATGCATGCACAGGTACGACAATACACTTACCTGAGGAAATCACAGGAATGTAGCATCATATTAGTTGCTTTCGCAAGAAAAACATAAATTATGTAGAATTTTTCCAAGGAGGAATACTTTGAGAACAAAAAAAACCTGAAGTCTATTTGAGTGCCAAGTGATCAAAGAGGTCATAGTGTTAGTATAATGCAGTGATTAGGTTGTGCAGGTTGGTTCAAGAACAGAGCGGAGGGAAGTAGTTGTTCATGAACCTGGTGTTATGGGACTTTTAGCTTCTGTGCCTCACGACTGATTGTAGCTGCAAGAAAAAGGCATGGCCCAGTTGATGGGTGTCATTCATGTTGAATGTTACCTTCTTGAGGTAGAGCTTCCTGTAGAGTGTAGCAGTCAGTGCGACACTTTACATCAGTCAGCTGTAAGATCGGGGTTTGACTCTTACCACTGTCTGAAAGAAGTCTGTACATTCTCCCCCTGACTGAGTGGGTGTCCTCCAGTTGCTCTGCCATATAACATATGGTTTGGGTTAGTGAATTGTGACATGCTATGTTGGTGCTGGCAGCTTAGAGACCCTTGCGGATACTTGTGGGCTGCCCAGCGCAATCGTTGATGACTTGATTTGACACAAAACAACACATATAGAGCTGGTATCTGTTTAGCTACTACTGTTGGTGGGGAGGGGTGGTGCCCTTCATCATCCAAGAGGATTGCAACCTTGTCGTGCTTTGGAGGTTTACGTGCCTCAGTGATCTGGAGAGCTATGTGGGTTGGAGCCCTTGGCCTTGGTTCCTGGTAGGGTCACCCATGCCAAACAGGTCAAAGGATAGAGAACAGACTAAGAGTGGTCCACCAGTCCTCTAGGTTCGGGTGTTCAGTTTAGGACTAACAACACTGACAAGTAAAGCAAAATTGTTACATAAGCAGAAATTAAGTATCCTCCTACATCTGTGTGTGATAGTATTCCTGAGTCGCCAACTGAGACTTGCATGACTGACAGTAGTGAAAACCAAGAGGAAGCCACTGGCACGATGAAGGAAGCTTTGAACACTACCAGAGATGGAGGACCTCCCTGCTGCCCTAAATGCCAGCGGCGTAATGGGCAGTAGGAGGGTTATCAGCACGAAGAGGCTACACAGGGAAGTGTAGAGCACTAATTATCACAAGACCCTTTGGCCGAGGGTAAAATTGCTAAGACTATGTCAGAGCTCAGGAAAATAATGTGTCTGTGTCTCCCAAGGAATGTATTTAAAAAAATAGGACAAAGCACAACCTGTGCAGACATTTCCTACTTATCGACTCAGACACATTCTGTATGATTTTGATTCCCACATGTGGTGAAGGGAGAAGACTTGTTCTGTCCCATACAAACAAAAGATCTGAAGCATAATACTAAGAATTAAGGAAGATTTCTACACATTTTGGCTAACCTTCTCCTTTTACAAGCACCATCAAAAATACATCAACTTGCATTTGCTGTGTACAAGTATGATAACCATTGCTGGACTTTAAAGCAACTAATTTTAATAGAGTTTCTCAAGATATTTTTGTTAACTGATTACCCTTTATAATAGTTTCCATCTGTTTTGTGCACGACCCTACCAAAATAATGTAATGAAGGTGAATATTTTGGGTCCCTGATTTTAACTCTGAATGGGTGTCAATAAGGCCAAAGGATTACTAGCCCACTAGTTTAAGTGAGCAGCATAGTAACCTGGTGGTACGTGTAACGCATTATGGTGCCACTGATTGGTGTTCAATTTGCACTGTTGTCTACAAGGAGTTTGTACATTCTTCCCATTCAAAGTTCAAAGTTCAAAGTGAAGTTATTATCAAAGTATATATATATATATGTCACTATATACAACCCTGCCATTCATTTTCTTGTGGGCATTCACAGTAAATACAAAGAAACAACAACAATAATAATAATAATTAATAATAATAAAATAAATAAATAAGCAACAGACTTCAAGAACATGAGATGGAAACTCCTCAAAAGTGAATCCGTAAGTTGTAGGAACAGTTCAGTGTTGGGGTGGGTGAATTTGTGAAGCTATCCCCTCTGTAGCAGAGCCTGATGGCTGAAGGGTAATAACTGTTCCTGAACCTGATGGTACGGGTCCTGAGTCTTCTTTATCTCCTTCTTGATAGCAGCGGTGAGAAGAGAGCATGGTCTGGGTGAGGGGAGGGGTCTTCGATGATGGATCCTGCGACAGTGCTGCATGTAGTTTTAATCAATAAGCTTCTAGGCCTTGGCCTCAATATCTCCTCGATTTTCTCATTTGCAGACCAGTCAGTTGGGATTGGCAACAAAATCTCTATAATCACCATCAGCACAGGTGCATCTCAAGGCTGTGTGCTTACCCCCCTGCTCTACTCGCTTTACATTTACGACTATGTGGCTAAGCACAGGTCCAATGCCATATTCAAGCCTGCTGATGGTACCACTGTCATAAGCTGAATCAAAGGTGGTGATGAATCAGTATATAGGAGGGAGATTGAAAATCTGGCCGAGTGGTGTCATAACAACAATCTCTCACTCAATGTCAGCAAGACCAAGGAACTGATTCTTGACTTCAGGAGAAAGGATCCAAAAGTCCACTAGCCAAACCTCATCTGAGGAGGAGAGGTGGAGAGGGTCAGCGACTTTAAATTCTTTGGTGTTACTATTTCAGAGGACCTGTCCTGGAGCCAGCATACAGGTGCAATTACAAAGAAAGCAAGGGAGTGCCTCTACTTCCTTAGGAGCTTACGAAGATTGGGCATAACATCTAAACCTTTGACAAACTTCTATCGATGTGCCGTGGAATGTATATTGACTGGCTGCATCTCAGCCTAGTATGGAAACACCAATGCCCTACGTTGTGGAAAATCCTACATAGAGTAGTGGCTATAGTCCAGTACGTCACGGGTAAAACACTTCCCATCATTGAGCACATCTACATGAAACACTGTTGCAAGAAAGCAGCATCTATCAGCAGAGACCCCCACAACATGCCCTCTTCTCACTGCTGTCATAGGAAGAAGGTACAGGAGCCTCAGGACTCACACCACCATGTTCAGGAACAGTCTCCCCCGGTCATCAGGGTCTTGAACCATAGGGGCTAACTTCATTCAACTTCACTTACCCCATCACTGAAGTATTCCCCTAAAACCCTCACTAATTTTTATAGATGCACTGTAGAAAGCATTCTTCTAGGGTGCATCACAACCTGGTATGGAAGTTGTCCTGTCCAAGACTGGAAGAAGCTGCAGAAGATCGTGAACACAGCCCAGCACATCACACAAACCAATCTTCCGTCTTTGGACTCACTTTACACAGCACGCTGTCAGAGCAGGCTGCCAAGATAATCACGGACACAACCCACCCAGCCAACACACTTTTCATCCTTCTTCTCTCTGGGAGAAGGCTCAGGAGCTTGAAGACTCATACGGCCGGATTTGGGAATAGTTTCTTTCCAACTGTGATAAGACTGCTGAACGAATTCTGACCCGGATCTGGGCCGGACCCTCCAATATCCGGACCTGCCTCGGTTTTTTTGAACTACCTTACTTTCCCTTTTCTATTTTCTATTTATGATTTATAATTTAAATTTTTTATATTTACTGTTGATTTGTACACCAGGGAGCACGAAGCGCAGAGTCAAATATTGCTGTGATGATTGTACGCTCTAGTATCAATCGTTTGGCAACAATAAAGTAAAGTATATTTCCCACAGCCTAGGGACTCATTTTCAAGGATTCTTCATCTCATGTTCTCAATACTCATTGTTTATTTATTTATTATTATTATTATTTCATTCTTTTGGTATCTGCCCAGTTTGTTTTCTTTTGCATACTGGTTGAACGACCAAGCTGGTGTGGTCTTTCACTGATTTTGTAATGGTTATTATTCTATTATGGATTTATTTATTCTGCCCACAATAAAAGTAGTCTCAAGTTTGTATGTAGTTACATATATATATTTTGATTAAAAAATTTACTTCAAAGTTTGAACTTTGAGGACTGGCTCATGGACTTCCGGTTTCCTCCTCCCTTAGTCAATAATCAGCTCCTTGGTGTTGCTGGCATTTAGTGAATGGCTGTTGTTCTGATTTTTAGTCTTCCTCTATATGCTGATTCAGCCTATGGCCATGGTATCATCAATAAATTTAATTATGGCACTTGGACAGGTACATGGATGAGAGGTGTATGGAGGGATATGGTCCAGGTGCAGGTCAGTGGGACTAGGCAGAAAAATGGTTCGGCACAGCTAAGAAGGGCCAAAAGGCCTGTTTCTGTGCTGTAATGTTCTGTGGTTTTATGCTTCTATAAAGTGAGTAGAGCAGGGAGCTAAGCACACTGTTTTGTGGTGCACCTGTGTTGATGGAGATTGTGGAGAAGATTTTACTGCCAATCTGAACTGACTGGGGTCTGCAAGTGAGGAAATCGATAATCCAGTTGCACAAGTAGGTATTGAGGCTGAGGTCTTGGAGCTGATTGACTCGTTTTGAGGGGGTGATACCGTTGAATACTGAGCTGCAGTCAATGAAGAGCATCCTGATGTACGTGTCTTCACCATGCAGATGTTCCAGGGTTGAGTGAAGAGCCAATGAAATGGCATCTGTTGTTGACCTGTTGTGACAGTAGGCAAACTAGAGTAGATCCAAGTCATTTCTCAGGTAGGAGTTTCATCACCAACCTCTCAAAGCACTTCATCACAATGGATGCAAGTGCTACTGAATTATAGTATTAGGCAGGTTACCACGTTCTTCTGAGGCACACATTTAACTTAAACTAACCTGAAGCAGGTAGATACCTCAGACTGCTGAAGTGAGAGGCTAAAGATACCAGTGAACACTCGGGTCAGTTTATGAGCAAAGGTCTATAGTACTCGACCAGGCACCCTGTCTGGGTCAGATGTTTTTCATGGGTTCACCCTCCTGAAGGATGCTGTTGTGGACTCAGAGACTGAAATCACAGGGTCATTGGGGATATAGGAGTTCATAAAGATGTCTCGATGTTATGATGGTCAAAGCAAGCATAAAAGACAATGAGCTCATCTGGGAGTGAAATCTTGTTGACAGCTAAGCCACTTAGTTTCACTTGTCGGAGGTGACAGCATTCAAGCCCTGCCACAGCTGTTGGGCATCCTTCAGTGATTTAGTTTTGGTCAGATTTGCCATTTTGCATGTGACATGGTTTTCCAGACATCATACCTGGACCTCTTATATTTTACTTGGTTGCCAGTCCTGAGCACCACTGATCTGGACCTCAGCAGACTGTGGTTCTCTTGCAGGGCTTCTGGCTGGGGAAGTCTCTGAATGATTTTGTGGAGACCCACTTGTCTACAAATGTTTTTGTAAAGTCTTATGATAACCAGCGTGTGTTCGGTCAGACCCTCTGATGAGTCCTCGAATATGGCCTGGTCCACCAACTCAACGCGATACCATAGCAGCTGTTCCGCCTCCCACAGCCAACTCTTCGTTGTCCTTATCTCCGCAGCGTCACTCTTTAGCCTCTGCCCATATACAGACTGAAGGAGGTCGGATTTCCCAAAGCGCAGTCTAAGGATGAAATAGTAGGCATTTCTAATCGAGTGGTCACATGCGTTGGGACCCCTTGTGCTGCAGGTGACATGCTGCTGATAATTAGGCAGAGAGTTCCTCAAACAAGTTTGATTGAAGCACCCGCCAATGATTGGAAAGGTGTCAGGGTAGGCTGTTTCTTGTTTCATGAACGGTGCACTCATTTGTTTGCTAATCACGACCACATTAGTTTCCTCCGGGTGCTCTGGTTTCCTCCCACATTCCAAAGATGTATGGTTAGGGCTAGTGAGTTGTGGGCATAATACGTTGGTGCTGGAAGCATGTTGTCACTTGAGGACTACCTTCAGCACAATCCTTGCTGATTTGATTTGATAAAAAACAATGTATTTCACTGTCTGTTTCAATGTACATGTGACAAATAAAGCTCGTCTTAAAAAAAATGTTAATTGCAGCAATAGTGAAGGCCAGGGTAATCTTGAACCCTGAATTACAATTGGTGGTCCAGTTAAGTCCATGAAAAGCATCTGTGGAGTGAATGAAATGCAAGGCTGCAAGAGGCCGAGTGAAAAGACTTCACTCACGTGAACTAGAGAGAGGGAAGATAATGAGCTTTTCAGACCTGTGTGGAGAACATTGGGCTCCAAGCTTTTTGGAGCACCTGACTTGGTTAATTGCTGTTTAGCGAGAGTCATTGATCATTTGGAGCTCCTTGTGTTTTTCTTGAGTAACTTGCTCTTCGTAATGTGTTCCGCTGGTGCTTTCTATTTAAGCTTGTTAAGTTTACTTTGATAGGCTCAGGAATTTGGTGTTACTTGTATTATTAAGGAGGGGAGGAGAAGATGGCTGCATGATGCAGTGCGCGCGGCCGCTCCGGAATGATATTGTATTTGTTAAATAGGGGCCATGCACAATCCTGATTTGATGGAGACAGACGTGAGAAGCACGGAGGAACATCCGGAGAAACTTCTGAAATGTCCACTTCGCTGCTACTGCTACTGTGCGATCGAGAATCTCCGGAGGGGAAGGCCCCAAATCCTCGGCTTCGTCTATTGCCTGTTGCCGGGGTGGGGTCGAAGCACTCGGCAGAGATGGTGCTCAGTGTCGGAGGGCTGGTCAGAGGCTTGAAGTTTTCAGATGGACTCAAGAGTCGGCTGTGGTTAGGTGCTTCCAGGATGCTGCATCGGCAAGTTTGCGGCGCTGGAAGCTCATGGCAGGGAGAGTTTCTCCCTTCTACCGTCTGCGCGAGATGATGGGACTTTTGAGAGACTTTGAGACTTTTTTTTTTACCATGCCCATGTTCTGTTCTTCATCAAATTATGATATTGTTTTCCACTGTTGTAACTATATGTTATAATTATGTGGTTTTTGTCAGTATTTTTTAACCTTTGTTTCTCTTGTGTTTCTGTGATATCATTCTGGAGGAACATTGTATCATTTCTTAATGCATGCATTACTAAATGACAATAAAAGAGGACTGCATGTCCTCATAATCTAATCTAATCTAATTATTTAAGTGGACAGACGATTAGCACTAATCATAGGGTCCTAGTTAGAGAATGTTACTTCTTGCGGCATCGCTCACCGATAGTTTTTTGGAATTGTTATGAATAAACTCTTGTTGCCGGCTCTACATTGCAATCTGTCTTTCCTCCACACTTGGGTTCCGATATTGCCAGCACACATTGTGACGGAATTTCTGAAACTTGGCCGGAAGCTGAGCCTGATCTAGGGTGTTGACAAGCGACTGCAGATGCTGGAATCAACAAACAATCTACTGGAGAAACTCAATAGGTCAAAGAGCACCTATAGGAGTGGGCAAGGAACTGACAGTGTTTCAGGTCAAAAATTGCAAGATTTCAACCCAAGACAACATCAATTCCTTTCCTCCCATAGAAGCTGCTTGAACTACTATTCATATAGTAGATTGTTTGATCAGGAGTGCCCAAGCTTTCCCTATGGACCATCCCTCTTCTCTCAAGCCATTCTAAAAATGAATAAACATCTGTTAAAATGCTATCTGTTTTGCTGTTTCTGTTTCTGCCGCTGGTCATTTCCTCTCTGGGAGCTGGAACACCTTCAGAGCTCAGGAAAAATATTGATTGTGCTCCAATCATATTACCACATAATCTTACACCACAGTTTGGCAATGGATTAAATGTCCTTGATGTGGTGATTCTAAGTAAGGGCATGTCCAGAAAACTAATGGTTTCTGTCTGAAATGCCAACTGTGAAAAAGATCTTCCTGTGTGGCAGATTCTTAATCGCAACGAGGAAAGAGAAGAAAAAAGGAGAAAAAAATAAAAAAAGAGAAGTTGTTTTCTGTCTTTCTCTGTCCGGCGGGAGAGCTTGTAACATGAAACATTAAGTCTTGTTTCTCTCTTGTTGCTGTCTGAACTATAAGACATTGAGGGGCAACTTTTTCATCCAGAGCAAGATAAGCGGTCAGAGGAAATAATTGAGGCAGGTATATAAGCAATATTTGGAATGCAATTGTTCAGGTACATGGATAGGAAAGGTTGGAAAGAATATAGGCAAAATTCAGACAAATGGGTCTAGTTTAGAGGGGAACTACGGTGGGTGTGGACAAACTAGAAGAAGGGCCTACTTCCATGCTGAAGTACTCTATGACTGCTGAATGTCTCCATATTTTTTGATAAATATTACAGTTGATTTTAACTGTCCACATGCCTAGTTTCTGCCACATTAATACTAATTCCTGTGTACTGTGGTTCCATAATTGGCTTGCTGTTAACTGACACTACACAATATATCATCTGTGTTAACCTCATACCACAATATAGAATACAAAGTTCAGTAAATCATGTACTGCAGACTATGACTATGCAGACAGGGAGAAAGAACATGTCAACATTTCAGAAATGGGCCTTTGATTATAAGTATGTTAAATATCTCTGTAGTTTTTTAACTTGTGTTCACTTTATTTTCAGATGTACATAGATTTTTCAACATATAATTTTAATCAAATAGAGTTAATTATATTTCAAGGTCTATATATTTTACTCTAAGCTGTGCTTACATTTAAGCAAAATTTCTTTGTTCTGAAGCACACATAATAAGGTAACTTGCTTTAATCCATTTCTTAACGAAAATTTTTTTCCAAAATATGCCCTGAATCATGGAATTTAGCCCTTAAAATCACACAGTATTAGAACATAGAACAGTACAGTACAGGAACAGGCTTTTCGGCCCACAGTGTTGTGCCAAACCAGCTAAAAAGTAAACCGAAAATGCCCAAATGCTAAAAATAATTCCTCCTACCTACACAATGTCTATATCCCGCCATCCAAAGTCATCATCGACACATGATGACTTTAAGGAGAATTCACAGGGAAGTTGATAAACATATAATTGAAAAAGGGTTAAGCCAATAGGATTAGATGGGGAGGAAAAGACTTCATGATATAATGTACAGTGTGTAAGATAAAACTATAAGAAAAATAAAAGATTAACGGCAAGTCTCTTCAGTGATTCAGATAAGAGAGTAATAACCACCCTACACCAGGTGTGTAAATGATGAATAAAAGATCATCCATTCATTGTATGCCACATGCATTGATCAGATGTGCAGGTCTAAGGTTTCCAGTTTCTTAGTTTCAGGTAAACACCTGCGCAGATTTTGAAGACCCTTTGGAACCCTTCACTTCTCCCACATTTCACCTTTTCAGTATATCGGATGCTAATTGTGAACAATATTCTTGCCACTGCCCGTAAGGAGTTGTGTACATTCTCCCCGTGACCGTGTGAGTTTCCCTTGGGTGCTCTACATTCCAAAGATATACGAGTTAGCAGGTCACAGGGGTGTAATTGTGCAGTGTTGGTTGGAAAGACCTGTTACTGTGTTCTATCACTAAATAAAATAATTTTTTTTTAGGGAGCACTTCTGCATCACAGCACTAATTGCTCTCTGGGCTACAATAATGATTACGTGAAGATTTAGGCAGAGGTAGGAGTAATCTGTGAGGCACACTTTAAAAAAGAGAGCACAGCTTGTTTTAAGTTCCTCATATATTTGTATTCCACAAATGAACTTTGCTGGATATTAGGAATCCCTGGAAAATACATACTCCACACCAGCAACTAGATAGTTATGATAAAGAATCACAAACAAAATGATAAAATCTTTCTGCATCTGTAGAATGAATTGAGGAAATTTGCTGTCAGTCTTAGTAAGTTCAGGTGCCATCTGAGTAGTGGAGGATGCAGTACATGTAAAGGTGACTGCGTGCAGAATACCATCCTGAACTGTTGGAGGGAAATTCAGTCCCATAATATCTACATTGGGTGGTGGGGTGGAGATATGTCTCTACCAAAGGAGGTGTAAGGCACTCCTTCCCTCTGCCAGCCTGCAGGTCACCCTTGGGCAAAGTGTAACATCTTCTTAGCCCCTCCCTACCTCAATCACGGTCAAGTGAAGCCATGAAAGCATGTGGTGAATGGTCATATGAGCAGCTGGTACATATCGGAAATCCTGTTTACGCAACCAGTGGACATTCTCTGAAGAGTATTGATAATGGTTGGGGTCACCTGTCTTGTAAAGATACTGTCCAGAAAAAGGCGATGGTGAACCACTTCTTCAGAAAAAATTGCCAAGAACAATCATGGTCCATGATTGCCCTTGTCTATACAATTCAGCACATAATGATGGAGATGACTATCTGCATATATCAGAAATCTCAGAGGTCATGACAAAGGCTGGGGGACCTGCTCTTAGAACATCAAAAGGACAGAGATCGCTTTCCAGGTGTATGAAATTCTTGACATTGAAGGTAATGTGGAGGATCAGAGGGATCTTGGGGTCCGAGTCCATAGGATGCTCAAAGCAGCTGTGCAGGTTGACGCTGTGGTTAAGAAGGCATACGGTGTATTGGCCTTCATCCTATTGCTGATGACACAAAGGTTGGGGGTGTTGTGGATAGTGTGGAGGGCAGTCAGAGGTTACAGTGGGACATTGATAGGATGCAATGTAAAGTAGCAGATGGAGTTCAACCCAGATAAGTGTGAAGTGGTTCATTTTGGTAGGTCCAATATGATGGCAGATTATAGTATTAATGGTAAGACTCTTGGCAGTGTGAAGGATCAGAGGGATCTTGGGGTCCGAGTCCATAGGACACTCAAAGCAGCTGCGTAGGTTGACTCTGTGGTTAAGAAGACATACGGTGTATTGGCCTTCATCCATCATGGAATTGAATTTAGGAGCTGAGAGGTAATGTTGCAGCTATATAGGACCCTGGTCAGACCCCATTTGGAGTACTGTGCTCAGTTCTGATCGCCTCACTACAGGAAGGATGTAGAAGCCATAGAAAGGGTGCAGAGGAGATTTACAAGGATGTTGCCTGGATTGGGGAGCATGCCTTATGAAAACAGGTTGAGTGAACTTGGCCTTTTCTCCTTGGAGCGATGGAGGATGAGAGGTGACCTGATAGAGGTGTATAAGATGATGAGAGGCATTGATCGTGTGGATAGGCAGAGGCTTTTTCCCAGGGCTGAAATGGTTGCCACTAGAGAACACAGGTTTAAAGTGCTGGGGAGTAGGTACAGAGGTGACGTCAGGGGTAAGTTTTTTACTCAGAGAATGGTGAGTGCGTGGAGTGGGCTGCTGGCAACGGTGGTGGAGGGGGATACAATAGGGTCTTTTAAGAGACTTTTGGGTAGGTACATGGAGCTTAGAAAAATAGAGGGCTATGGGGATGTCTGGTAATTTCTAAGATAGGGACATGTTCAGCACAGCTTTGTGGGCCGAAGGGCCTGTATTGTGCTGTAGGTTTTTTATGTTTCTATTTAAGGGAAAGGATGAATGTGCTGGTGGAGCTACATGCAAATTCAAGAAGGCAATCTTTTATGCAGAAATAGGGCCAGACACAAATGTTATATTGACAAATTTACTTTGCACGTAAATAAGGTCCCTTTAACAAAGTAGTTAAGAAGTAGCAAAACCCCCACCCAGCAATTTAGAGTTCATAGAGAGGTATAAGTATGGGAACTACAGTATAATCAGAGATCCGAAAGATGATAAGCAATTACTTGGTTATTATAAAAGATCCACTGTGGATTGTGAGTTCAGTACATTTTGAGAACAGATGATAAGTGGTAGGCATGCAGTGTGTGTGCACTAATGCAGGAACGTAATAGTCCAAGTTCTGGCTCGCAGAGTATGTCCACTAACACAAAGAAATCAACAAGAGTTCCAAAATTCAGTCTGGGTTAAGTATTGCAAAAAAAAACAGAGCAAACCTCTCCACTGTTGTTGTTAGAACAACTGAGCTCAGATCATTTGGTTTAGCTGCTGAGAGTCATGCTGTAGAGTCATTGAGGTATACAGCGTGGAATCAGGCCCTTTAACCCAACTCATCCATGCCAAAACCAAGTTGCCATTCTGAGTTAGTCCTAATTGACTATGTTTGGTGCATATCCCTCTGAACCAGGTGTTCCCAACCTTCTTAATGCCGTGGACCCCTACCATTAATCGAGGGGTCTGTAGACCCCAGGTTGGGAACCCCTGGTCTAGACCTTTCCTATCCTTGTCCCTGTCCAAATATCTTTTAAATATTGTAATTTTACCTGCCCCTTCCACTTCCTCTGGTGGCTTACAACTCCATATACACTTCACCCTTTCTGTGAAAATTTTGTCCCTCAACTCCTCTACCCTGAGAAAATGACTGTAAACATACACCTTATCTGTATCCCTTGTGATTTTATACTCATCTACAAGACTCCCAGATTCCAGGGAAAACGGTCTCAGCCCATCCAGTCTCTGCTTATAACCTAAGCCCTTTAGTTTGAGAAATATCCTTGTGAACCTTTTCTGCATCCTGTTTATAGCATGGTGGCCAGAATTGTATATACTAGTTCAGTTGTGGTCCCAATAATATCTTGTACAGCTGTAACATAATATCCCAATTCTTGCATTCAGTGCGATGGCCAATGAAAGCAAGCCCACCACATCTTTCATTATATTATGCTTCAGAACGTATCTGTTCTTTTCCTTGAATTCCCAAATTTCCATGTCTTTCTCCACATAGTGATGAGAAGTATCTGTCATGGTCCGGTCTGTAAAGTCTGCTTTCTGTTTCACGGTCCGGTCCATTGTTCCTTATTCCAGGTTTTCCGGTTTTCTCTTGTTCTGTTGGATGCTCTAATTGAAGCACTCGATTCTCATTTTGGGCTGGCTACATAAATAGCCCCTGGGGTCAGCTTCATTTGCTGGACTGTTCCCTTCCCTTCTCCTGAAGCCTTTGCCCTTGCCCTTGCCTGTATTGCTGTCAAGTTCTAATGCTGGAGCAAGCTGGAGCCTTGCTGTGTCTAGGTAAGGAACTGTCTATTGTTGATTGGAACTGTCTGTCTGTGTCCATGCCTTTGCTAGGTAGGTCTGGCTGTTTGCTGCTACCTTTTGCTGGGAACTGCCACTCTGTGTTCCGTGTATGAGTGCCAGCCCTAAGTCCTGTCCCCAAGGAGGGGTCCTGGCTCTGTGTTCCTGTTCTGCTACGACCAAGTCTCTGTGTTCCTGTTCTGCCACGACCAAGTCAAGGATTCGAGGTCTCGTCCTGTCCATGTGCCTCGTCCTGTGCAGGAGTTCCTCATCCAGTCCTGAAGGCATGTTATGTCTTTGCCTACTTCTGGAGTCTGAGCCCGAGTCAAGACCCAGGTTCTGGGTTCTTGCTCAGTCTCTGGCTCAGAGTCCATACCCAAGCCTTGAAGAACCCAAGCCATGTCCAGTCCTGTAGCCACGTCATGTCCTCGCCTAGTTCCGGGGTCTGAGCCCGAGTCAAGACCCAGCTTCTGGCTCGGAGTCCTAGCCCAGGCTCCTAGTTCCTTGTCCTGATTCCGCTTTCCTAGTCAAGTCCTAGCCCAGGCCCTGTATCCTAGTCTCATCCAGGGCCTGCGTCAATGTCCAGTGTCATTTCTTCCCCACTTCCCTTGCTTTCTTGACAAACCTAGTCCTGTTCCTTGTACTTCAGTGTCTGTGTCTTACATTTGGGTCTGCCTTCAGTGCCCCCTTATGACAGTATTTGCTTAAGACTTCAATTGTCTCCTGTGTATCCATGCAGACAACCATACTGATTCTTAAGGGGCCTGTTTTCCTCCTAGTCATCTTGTTGCTCCTCATATACTTAAAGTCTCTTAAGATTGTAGTTTACTTTATCTGCTAAAGATATCACATGCTCTCCTTTTTTTTGTCCTGATTTCCTTCTTAAGTATTCTCCAATATCACTTATATCCCTCAGGTGATTCATTTGATCCCTGCTGCTCATTCCTAATATATTCCTCCTTCTATGAGCCTGATTGAATTTTTTGAGGACGTGATTAAACTCATTGATGATGGTGGAGCAGTGTAAATGGATTTCAGCAAGGCATTTGACAAGGTACTCCGTGCAAGGCTTATTGAGAAACTAAGGAGGCATGGGATCCAAGGGGAAATTGCTTTGTGGATCCAGATCTGGCTTGCTCATAGAAGGCAAAGAGTGGTTGGAGACGGGTCATATTCTGCATGGAGGTCGGTTACCAGTGGCGTGCCTCTGGGATCTGTTCTGGGACCCCCATTTTTCGTGATTTTTATAAATGACCTGGATGAAGAAGTGGAGGGATAGGTTAGTAAGTTTGCTGATGACACAAAGGTTGGAGGTGTTGTGGATAGTGTGGAGGGCTGTCAGAGGTTACAGCGGGACATTGATAGGATGCAAGACTGGGCTGAGAAGTGGCAGATGGAGTTCAACGCAGATAAGTGTGAAGTGGTTCATTTTGGTAGTTCAGATATGATGGCAGGATATAGAATTAATGGTAAGACACTTGGTAGTGTGGAGAATCAGAGGGATCTTGGGGTCCGAGTCCATAGGACGTTCAAAGTAGCTGCGCAGGTTGAATCTGTGGTTAAGAAGGCATACAGTATATTGGCCTTCATCAATCATGGAATTGAATTTAGGAGCCATGGGGTAATGTTACAGCTATATAGGACTCTGGTCAGACCCCACTTGGAATAGTGTGGTCGGTTCTGGTTGCCTCACTATAGGAAGGACGTGGAAACCATAGAAAGGGTGCAGAGGAGGATTACAGGTATGTTGCCTGGATTGGGGAGCATGCCTTATGAAAACAGGTTGAGTGAACTCGGCCTTTTTTTCCATGGAGCGACAGAAGATGAGAGGTGACCTGATAGAGGTGTATAAGATGAGAGGCATCAATCGTGTCGATAGTCAGAGGCTTTTTCCCAGGGCTGAAATGCCTAGCATGAGAGGGCATAGTTTTAAGGTACTTGGAAGTAGGTACAGAGGAGATATCAGGGGTAAGATTTTTACGCAGAGAGTGGTGAGTGTGTGGAATGGGCTGCCGGTGATGGTGGTGGAGGCGGACACGATAGGGTCTTTTTAGAGACCCCTGGACAGGTATATGGAGCTCAGCAAAATAGACGGCTATAGGTAACCCTAGGTAATTTCTCAGGTAAGGAGATGTTTGGCATGGCTTTGTGGGCCGAATGGCCTGTATTGTGCTGTAGGTTTTCTATGATTCTTTTTCCCGACCAAAGCTTCAATACCCCTCATTAGCCAAGGTTCCCTAATCATGCCATCTTGTCCTTCAAATCAACAGGAATGTGTTGGCCCTGAACTCTCCCTATCTCATGCAAGCAGGAGATGGTGTAGGAATGAAAGCATGTGGCAGGCTTGCTTTCATTAGCCATCACACTGAATGCAAGAATTGGGATATTATGTATGCAAGGGTAGACTAAAACATGTTCTCCACAACCATCAGTTCACTTTACCCAGCAGTAAGTTTAGTAACTAATCACAGGCTGCGATAGTCATCAGCCACTGCTAACCATGTAAGGTCAGTTTTAGCTCCGTCATCTCAGGATGGCCCCTTGAGGAGGAAGAGAAATGGCCATGCTGAGATTCATGATGCACAAGAGATGGGACCAAGAGATTCAAGGAGAAACGGTGGGGTAGGTGGGGAAGGTGGAAGGCACCAACATAACTAGCCATTTGATAAGTTAGACATCAACTAACTTTGCTTAAAAACAATCCCAATAAATTAAATTATTCATTGAATAGGTCACTACCTTAGGTAATGCCCTTCACCTTTAACCTGTCAGACTTGTCCATTTGGTACAACCTATATCTGAAGCAGTGGTTGAATCTCTGCTCTTTATCACTTCACAATTTGGGTATATATACATAAACAGGATTGCTATTTTTACTTGAGTGTGGGTCATTGCCGTTCTCAATCCTTCTTCACTGTTTACCCATAATTTAGCATATGAAAATGTCTGATATTTTTGCAGAGTAAGAAGCCAGGAGCCAAAGCACAGGAAGTGGTAATATTTTCCTTGGCACAAGAAAATTTAATCAAGGTTCAAAGTAAATTTATTAACAAAGTATGTATATGTTACCATATAAGAACTCGAGATTCATTTTCTTGCAGGCATTAACAGGGAAATAGAAGTACAAAGAAATTTATTGAAAACTATACATAAACAGACAAAGCCTGACAACCAAAAAGAGATAAACTGCCCAAATAAAAAATAATACTGAGAACATGAGTTGTAGAGAGTTTTTGAAAGTGAATCTGTAGATTGTTGAATCATTTCAGGGTTGTGGTGAGTGAAGTTAACCACAATGATTCAGGAGCTTGATGCCTGTAGGGTAATAATTGTTCCTGAACCTGGTGGTGTTAGATAAGAATAAACATCCAGCCTGATGGTAGTAGCAGGAAGTGAGTATGGCCTGGATGCAGGGGGTCTTTGATGATGGATGCTGATTTCTTGTGGCAATGCTTCAGGTAAATATATTCAATCGCGAGGAAGGCTTTGCCGGTGATGGACTGACAGGTAACCACCTACTTTCTGTGGTCTTTTTCATTCCTGGGCATTGGTGTTTCCATACCAGGCTGTGGTGCAACAAGTTTAGATACTCTCCATTGTGCAAATATACACAATTTTCTAAGAAAGTAAAGGCGTTGTCATGCCTTCTTTGTAAAAAGATAGCTAAACCAGGATAAACAGAGGGAAGCTGGCTCATTAGCAGATGGTTCAAGCAACTTGGACAGATGATACAAGAGATGTGTAAGTGAAAATGGTTTTCTCAGAGTGGTGATGATCTAGCATTCATGACGTATAATGGAGCTGAAAATAAAATCCATCGGGGCTTTCTAAAGGGCCTGAGATAAGCATAGGGGATAACCTATAGGACCATGGGGAGTGATGGGATTGCTCAACAAGTCATTGATACAGACTCAGTCAATAATATAAATAATAATTATAATGACATTCAGAACTGGGAGACACACAGAGACTTGACAAGCTCCTGTGAGATTCCTTCAAAGACAAATAAATGCTTTGGGTGGGTGGCGTTGTTTTGTAATTTAAATTCTTTGTCTGGATTTTTCATCCAAAATAATTATATATGGAAGAAAACATAATTAATACATGGATCAATTGATAATAATGAGTCCGTGGAAACCTCCTGAAAGTGCAGAGATAGTCATTCCAGAATGAAATGAAGAGATGAAGATCCCAATTCTCCTTCATGCCCCTCTCAGGCACGTACCTACGCATAGGCACACACAGACTCACACAGACTCACGCTCTGATGTACTCAGTCTCACTAACGCACACTTGTGAGCCATAGAGAAGTGCAGCTCAAGTCCTTGCTGCCAATCAAACATCCAATGTAACACTAATCCCATCCTAACCCATGTTAATCCACTCACATTCTCACCAGTTGCCCCAGTTTCTGCCACTCCTCTTCATGGTAGGGTCAATTTAGAGTGGCAAGTTTACCTATCAACCCACACATATTAGGATGTGGGAGCAAGTCCCATATATAGAAACATAGAAACATAAAAAATAGGTGCAGGAGTAGGCCATTCGGCCCTTCGAGCCTGCACCGCCATTTATTATGATCATGGCTGATCATCCAACTCAGAAACCCGCCCCAGCCTTCCCTCCATACCCCCTGACCCCTGTAGCCACAGGGGCCATATCTAACTGCCTCTTAAACATAGCCAATGAACTGGCCTCAACAGTTTCCTGTGGCAGAGAATTCCACAGATTCACCACTCTCTGTGTGAAGAAGTTTTTCCTAATCTCGGTCCTAAAAGGCTTCCCCTCTATCCTCAAACTGTGACCCCTCGTTCTGGACTTCCCCAACATCGGGAACAATCTTCCTGCATCTAGCCTGTCCAATCCCTTTAGGATCTTATACGTTTCAATCAGATCCCCCCTCAATCTTCTAAATTCCAACGAGTACAAGCCCAGTTCATCCAGTCTTTCTTCATATGAAAGTCCTGCCATCCCAGGAATCAATCTGGTGAATCCCTCTATGGCAAAGATGTCTTTCCTCAGGTTAGGGGACCAAAACTGAACACAATACTCCAGGTGTGGTCTCACCAAGGCCTTGTACAACTGCAGTAGTACCTCCCTGCTCCTGTACTCGAATCCTCTCGCTATAAATGCCAGCATACCATTCGCCTTTTTCACCGCCTGCTGTACCTGCATGCCCACTTTCAATGACTGGTGTATAATGACACCCAGGTCTCGTTGCACCTCCCCTTTTCCTAATCGGCCACCATTCAGATAATAATCTGTTTTCCTATTTTTGCCACCAAAGTGGATAACTTCACATTTATCCACATTAAATTGCATCTGCCATGAGTTTGCCCACTCACCCAACCTATCCAAGTCACCCTGCATCCTCTTAGCATCCTCCTCACTGCTAACACTGCCACCCAGCTTCGTGTCATCCGCAAACTTGGAGATGCTGCATTTAATTCCCTCATCCAAGTCATTAATATATATTGTAAACAACTGGGGTCCCAGCACTGAGCCTTGCGGTACCCCACTAGTCACCGCCTGCCATTCTGAAAAGGTCCCGTTTATTCCCACTCTTTGCTTCCTGTCTGCTAACCAATTCTCCACCCACACCAATACCTTACCCCCAATACCGTGTGCTTTAAGTTTGCACACTAATCTCCTGTGTGGGACCTTGTCAAAAGCCTTTTGAAAATCCAAATATACCACATCCACTGATTCTCCCCTATCCACTCTACTAGTTACATCCTCAAAAAATTCTATGAGATTTGTCAGACATGATTTTCCTTTCACAAATCCATGCTGACTTTGTCCGATCATTTCACTGCTTTCCAAATGTGCTGTTATCACATCCTTGATAACTGACTCCAGCAGTTTCCCCACCACCGACGTTAGGCTAACTGGTCTATAATTCCCCGGTTTCTCTCTCCCTCCTTTTTTAAAAAGTGGGGTTACATTAGCCACCCTCCAATCCTCAGGAACTAGTCCAGAATCTAACGAGTTTTGAAAAATTATCACTAATGCATCCACTATTTCTTGGGCTACTTCCTTAAGCACTCTGGGATGCAGACCATCTGGCCCTGGGGATTTATCTGCCTTCAATCCCTTCAATTTACCTAACACCACTTCCCTACTAACATGTATTTCACTCAGTTCCTCCATCTCACTGGACTCTCTGTCCCTTACTATTTCTGGAAGATTATTTATGTCCTCCTTAGTGAAGACAGAACCAAAGTAATTATTCAATTGGTCTGCCATGTCCTTGCTCCCCATAATCAATTCACCTGTTTCTGTCTGCAGGGGACCTACATTTGTCTTTACCAGTCTTTTCCTTTTTACATATCTATAAAAGCTTTTACAGTCCGTTTTTATGTTCCCCGCCAGTTTTCTCTCATAATCTTTTCTCCCCTTCCTAATTAAGCCCTTTGTCCTCCTCTGCTGAACTCTGAATTTCTCCCAGTCCTCAGGTGAGCCACTTTCTCTGCTAATTTGTATGCTACTTCTTTGGAATTGATACTATCCCTAATTTCTCTTGTCAGCCACGGGTGCACTACCTTCCTTGATTTATTCTTTTGCCAAACTGGGATGAACAATTGTTGTAGTTCATCCATGCAACCTTTAAATGCTTGCCATTGCATATCCACCGTCAATCCTTTAAGTGTCATTTGCCAGTCTATCTTAGCTAATTCACGTCTCATACCTTCAAAGTTACCCCTCTTTAGGTTCAGAACCTTTGTTTCTGAATTAACTATCTCACTCTCCATATTAATGAAGAATTCCACCATATTATGGTCACTCTTACCCAAGGGGCCTCTCACGACAAGATCGCTAATTAACCCTTCCTCATTGCTCAAAACCCAGTCTAGAATAGCCTGCTCTCTGGGGGAAACCCATGTGGACACAAGGAGAATATGCAAACTCGACACAGTACCAGAGATCAGGGTTGACCCCAGAATGCTGACCTGTGAGGCAGCTGCTCTGCTATCTGTGCCACTCTGCCTCCCAATACCCCCATAAGTTCTCAGACATACCGACATATGGATAAACACCCATATTTACCCACTCTATTCATCTGCACGCACAAATGTACATTGACCACCGCATCAATGTGCATGCACAACAAGATACTTGAGTATAAGAAATGCAAGAGAACACTTAAGAAAGGAATCAGGAGGGCTAATAAAAGGCAAGGTTGCTCCAACAGACAAGATAAAGGCGAGCCCTGAGGGCTTCTACAGATACATTAAGAACAAAAGGAACAAAATTTGCCTTCTGGAAGATCGGAGTAATAATCTATGCAAGGAGCTGAATGAGATGTGGGAGATCTTAAATGGATTTTTTGCATCTGCATTTACACAGAGTGTATAGAGGTCAGGAATTGCTGCAGCAAGGTCAGGGAAACTAAACGTTTTACAGGGCAGGAGGTGTTTGCTGTCATGAGACCAATAAGGGTGGATGACTCCCCAGGGTCTGACGAGGTGTTCCCTCAGAGCCTGTGGCAGGCTAGTGCAGAAATTGCAGGGGCCCGAGTAGAGATATTTAAAACATCCTTACGCATGGGTGAGGTGCCAGAGGATCAGAGGATAGCTAACTTTGTTCTGTTTTTTAAGAAATGTTCTAAGAATATCCCAGGAAGTTAAATGCCCATGAGCCTGACTTTAGTAGTGGGAAAGTTATTGGAAGATACTCTATGGAATAAGTTAGATGAACTTGGTGCACAGTTTCAGATTGGCATTATGAAGTTGTAGGCATTACAGAATCATGGCTGGAAGATTATAGCAGGGAGTTTAATGTCAAAGGATACACATTGTATCAAAAGGATAGGCTGGAAGGCATTGCTCTGTTGGTAAAAATGAAATCAAATCATTAGAAAGAGGTGACATGGGGTCGGAAGGTGTTGAATCATTGTGGATAGAGTTAAGGAACTGCGAGGGTAAAAGACCTTGAGGGGAGTTGTGTGCAGCCCCTCAAACAGTAGTAAGGATGTGTCCTACAAATTACAATGGGACATAGAAAATGCACACCAAAAGGGCAATGTTGCAATATTCATGGGGCACTTCAACATGCAAGTAGATTGGAAAAATCAGGTTGGTCCTGGATTACAGGAGGAGGAATTTCTAGAGTGCCTACGAGATGGCTTATTAGAGCAGCTCATGGTTGAGCCCACTAGAAGATCAGCTGTTCGGGATTGGGTATTGTGCAATGAACCAGAATTGATTACAGAGCTTAAAATAAAAGAACTGTTAGGGACAAGTGATCATAATATGATTGAGTTCATCCTGAAATTTAAGAAGGAGAAGCTAAAGTCAGATGTATTAGTATTACAGTGGAGTGAAAGAAATTACAGAGGCATGCGAGAGGAGTTGGCTAGAATTGATTGGAAAAGAACACTGGCAGGGATGATGGCAGAGCAGCAATGGCTGGAATATCTGGAAGTAATTCGGAAGGGATAGGATATATACATCCCAAAGAGGAAGAAGTATTCTAAAGGAAAGATGACACAACCATGGCTAACAAGAGAAGTCAAAGCCAACATAAAAACCGAAAAGAGGGCATATAATAGAGCAAAAATTAGTGGAAAGTTAGGGGGCTGGGAATCTTTTAACCAACAGAAGGCAACTAAAAAGTAATAAGAAGGTAAAGATGGAATATGAAAGTAAGCTAGCCAATAATATTAAAGGGGATACCAAAAGTTTCTTCAGATGCATTATGTGTAAAAGAGAGGCGAGACTGGATTTTGGCCAACTGGAAAACAATGCTGGAGAGATAATAATGGGGGACAACGAAATAGCGGATGAACTGAATAAGTATTTTGCATCAGCGTTTACTGTGGAAGACATTATCTGTATGATGGAAATTCCATGCGTCAGGGTCATGAAGTGTGTGAAGTTACGATAACTAGACAGAAGATTCTTGGGAAAGATAGATAAGTCACCTGGACCAGATAGTGTGCACTACGGAGTTCTGAAAGAGGTGGCTGAAGAGATTGAGAAGGCATTAGTAATAATCTTTCAAGAATCTCTAGATTCTGGAAAAGTTCCAGGAGACTGGAAAATTGCAAATGTTACTCCACTCTTCAACGAGGGAGAGAGGCAGAAGAAAGGAAACTATAGGCCAGTTAGCCTGACCTCAGTGGTTGGGAAGATGTTGGAGTCAACTAGTAAGGATGGGGTCTATGGGTTCTTGAAAACTCATGGTAAAATAGGCTGCAGTCAGCATGGTTTCCTCAGGGGAAAATGTTGCCTGACAAATCTGTTGGAATTCTTTGATGAAGTAACAAGCAGCATAGATTTTCAGCAAGCCTTTGACAAGGTGCCATGCTTGTGGCTACTTAACAAGCTATGAGTCCATGGTATAACACGAAAGATTCTAGCATAGATATAGCAATGGCTAATTGGCAGGATGCAAAAAGTAAGAATAAAGGAAGCACTTTCTGACTGGCTGCTGGCGACTAGTGGTGTTCCACAGGAGAGTGTGCAGGGACCCTGATATTTTTACATTATATGTCAATGAATTGGATGATGGAATTGATGACTTTGTTGGAAAGTCTGCAGACGATGTGAAGATAGGTGGTGAGCTGGTAATTTTGAGGAAATAGAGGCTACAGAAGGTCTTAGACAGATTAGGGGAATGGGCAAAGAAATGGCAGATGGAATACAGTGTCAGGAAATGTATGGTCATGCACTTTGGTAGAAGAAATGAAAGGGTGGAGAAGAAAACACAAAAAACCGAGGTGCAAAGGAACTTGAGAGTCCTTGTGCAGGATTCTCCAAAAGTTAATTTGTAGCTTGAGTCTGTGATGAGGAAGGCAAATGCAAAGTTAGCATTAATTTCAAGAGGACTAGAATATAAAACGGACGCAGTGCACGACCGTTCCGAATGAATATCGATTATATGTAAGTAGGGGGCCGTGCACAATCCGGATTTGATGGAGACAGACGTGAGAAGCACAGAGGAACACCTGGAGTAACTTCTGAAATGCCTGCTTCACTGCCGCTGCT
Source organism: Mobula hypostoma (assembly GCF_963921235.1). Classification (NCBI taxonomy): domain Eukaryota; kingdom Metazoa; phylum Chordata; class Chondrichthyes; order Myliobatiformes; family Myliobatidae; genus Mobula; species Mobula hypostoma. The sequence continues at coordinate 17,173,464 of NC_086097.1, forward strand.
ACAGCGCGATCGAGAATCTCCTGAGACGAATGCCCCAAATCCTTGGCTTTGCCTATTGCCTTTTGCCGGGGCTGGGGTCAGAATGCTCGGCAGAGATGGTGCTCAGTGCTCAGTGTCAGAGAGCTGGTCGGAGGTTCGGAGTTTTCGGATGGACTTGGAGTTGGACTGTGGTTGGATGATTCCAGTATGCTGCATCGGCAAGTTGGCAGCGCTGGAGGTTTACCATATGCGTGAGATGATGGGACTTTCGAGAGACTTTGAGACTATTATTGTGCCATGGTCTGTTCTTATCAAATTACGGTACTGCTTGCACTGTTGTAACTATATGTTATAATTAAGTGGTTTTTGTTAGTTTTTAAGTCGGTTTGTCACGTGTTTCCGTGATATCATTCTGGAAAAACATTGTATCATTCCTTAATGCATGCATTACTAAATGACAATAAAAGGGGACTGCTTGTCCTCATAATTTAAAAAAAATCTAATCTAAAAGCACTGGTGAGTCTTCTCTTGGAGTATTGTGTGCAGGTTTGGGCTCCTTATCTTAGAGAGGATGTGCTGAAATTGGAGAGGGTTCAAAGGAGGTTCATGAAAATAATTTCAGGATGGAATGGCTTGTCATATGAAGAGCTTCTAATGGCACTGGACCTGTATTCACTCAAATTCTTAAGAATGAGGGTGACCTCATTGAAACCTATTGAATGGTGAAAGTGTTTGGTGGAATGGATGTGGAGGGGATATTTCCTATAGTGGGACAGTCTAAGACCAGAAGACATAGCCTCAGAATAGAGGGATGTCCTTTTAGAATGGAGATGAGAAAGAATTTCTTTAGCCTGAGAGTGGTGAACCTGGGGAATTCTTGCCACAAGCAGTTGTGTAGAACAAGTCTTTATGTATATTTATGGTGGAGGTTGATAGATTCTTGATTGGTTAGGGCATGAGGGATACAGGGAGAAGGCAGGAGACTGGGGCTGAGAGGAAAATTGGATTATCCATGAAGAAATGGTGGAGCATTGGGCCAAATAGTCTATTTCTGCTCCTATATCTTGTGGTTGTATGGGTCAGATCTACTGTATAAGCATTTGGACAGACAGGGACTGATTCGGGGTAGTGAACATGGCATTGCGAATAGTAGGTCACAGCTAACCAATCTTGAGTTTTTCGAGGAAATTATCAGGAAAGGTGATGAAGGCAAGGCAGTGGATAGACATCAGCAAGGCCTTTGACAAGTCCCATATGAGCGGTTGATTAAGAAGTTTCAGTGGCTTGGCATTCAAGATGAGGTAGTAAATTGGATTAGACATTGGCTTTGCAGAAAAAAACAGAGTGGTCGTAGATATTTGCCTCTCTGACTGGAGGCCTGTGATTAGTGGTGTGATGCAGGGATCAGTGCTGGGTCCATTGTTTGTCATCTATATCAATGATCAGGATGTTAGTGTGGTAAACTGGATCATCAAATTTGCAGATGGCATCAAGATTGAGCATGTAGTGGATATTGAGAAGGTCTATCAAAGCTTGCAGTGGGATCAGGACCAAGTGTAAAAATGGCAGATAGAATTTAATGCAAGTAAGTGTGAGGTGTTGCACTTTGGGAGGTAGGTCTTACACAGTGAGCGTTAGGGTACTGAGGAGTGCATAGAACAGAGGGATTCAGGAATATAGATCCACAATTCCTTGAATGCAGCATCACAGGTAGATAAGGTTGAAGGAGTGCAGAGAAATAGTACAAGGATGTTGCCAGTTCTTGAGGACTTGAATTAAAGAAGGAGATTGAATAGTTTAGGACTTTATTCTCTAGAACATAGAAGATTGAGGGGATATTTGATAGGGATATACAAAATTATGAGGATATACATAGAGTGAATGCAAGCAGACTTTTCCCACTAAGGTTGGGTGAGACTACAACTTGAAGTCATGGGTTAAGGGTGAAAGGTGAAATGCTTAAAGTGAACATGAGGTGGAACTTCTTCACTCAGTGTGGTGGGAGTGTGGAATGAGCTGTTCGGGCACTGAGGAGCGCATATAACAGTTCTTCGATATTCACTACAATGAGCAACTTGTGGATGTGGAGTTGATTCCAATATTTAAGAGAAATTTAATCACATGGGTGTAATTGAGTGGCGTGGGCTCATTGGGCTGGAAGACCCTATTATCATGCTGTATCTCTAATTAAAAATAAAATAAATATGCATTCATTTTCATGCTCACACACAACCTCACAAACACTTCCAGAAGCAGATGTACATGCATATTCACACCCACACCCCGGAGCTCAATATTCTCAGTTAAATACTGTACGTGTACACATTCATGTTATGGTGGTGTGATGTCCAAAGTCACCCTACTCAGAGCTACCTAACAGTGTATTTATTGAATTCAGGATGAGGTGCTCACATGCATCCAGCAGATGTGGACACGCTGTGGGAGATACAGTGTCAACCAAACAGTCGGCCTTCAGTAGAAACTGTTTTTTTTTTGTTGTTGCCATTTTGATTTGGCTCACTCCTAAGGATGTATGGGCTGATTCTTCAGTATCCATTGTAATTCTGAGAGTAAGAGATGAAAGAGTTCATCCAGGGAAAGAATGGAAATATGGGTATGGAGATTGATGGGAATCCTTTATTTGTCCCTGAGAGGGTGGTGGTGTACTTCCTTCTTGAACTGCTGTGCTTGGTTGGATAAAAATGGCAGGGCAACATTAGATGAGATGTTCTGTGACTAACCTTAAGAAGCTTATATATAATCTGTTTTGATTTAATTGCAGTCAACATACTTTAGTGGCATAAAGAAAATGGGCTCTTACATAAAGTTTTACATGTTGAACTGCTCAGGCATTAGTGAGAATATTGCTCTATGTTTGAAAGCACTAAATGGTGCCATTAAGGCAGAAATTCTCCCCATGGGTCTCCTAAAACTGTAAATAGAACCTATCATCTTGTTGGTATTTTATCCAAATTGCCATCTTATGATTTGTATTTTGTGCCAACTTCAAGCTATTTGACTTGGACTGTATTGTGGTAGCACAACATCTATAATTTCAATTGGTCAGGGGCCAGGAAGTTAATCATAATCTCCCAACTTTTTTATCATAAGCAGAATCAGAACACTTCGTGAGGAGGAGGATTTGATTAGTCACATCCTGAGTGTGCCAGCTCACAATTAGCCAAATTAATGCCTTCAACTCACAGATCTTTAGGACATCCTCACTTTTGCTAATTATTATGCTTAAACCTTTTCAGGGCGGTTAGTCCACCTTTGGTCCCCACCTGGCACTCAGCTCTCACCTGTGGCTCCCTGTAGCTGTTTGCATGCGACAGCGGCCACACCCCGGGCAATGGCTTCGACAAGCCGGCTAAACCAGGTGAGGGTAGCTGACGGGTCCTCAAGCCCTCGGTGAGATAGGAAGTTGTCTATCCCAGCATGTGAAGACAGATTCCGGTGGATTGAGCAGACGAGACCAATGGAAAGTCAAACGGTCAAGAAGGCGGTCTCTTCAAGCGTTGTGGAACGTGTAGAGCACGACAAGACACAGAAGATGTCCTTGTCATCCACTGTGCCTAGTCCCATCTCTAGCTGTCTAGACTCTGTCTTGCCACTGGATCCAGATGGGAATTGGAAAGAGAGAGTGAGGCTGATGCTGCGCAACTCTCCCTCACTTAAATCCAAATCACGCGCTAGTCTCGACACCATCATAATGGTGTCGAGGTCCTCATCGACGTCAATGATGGATGAACACCATACTTAAACCATAAGAGGTGACAAAATCCAATGAAGTTATTGTCAGAATTAATGTAGAGTCGTACACTGCACTTGATCACCAAAATACTATTCTCAGCAAATGTCAGGAAACAAAGAAAAATAGAGTCATGGACTCAGTACTATAACTCAAAAAGAGGCCCTTCAGCCCATCTAGTCTGTGCTATACTGTTATTCTGCTTGGTTCCATCAACCTGAACCTGAACCATAGCTCTACCATCCACATACTTATCCAAATTTCTCTTAACTGCTGAAATCAGACTTGCACTCACCACTTCCATTGGCAGCTCATTCCACACTGCATGCCTTCTGAGTGAAAAAGATCCCCCCCCAGCATCCTCTTATATATTTCACCTTTCACACTTAACGTATGACCTTCAGTGGTCGTCTCACCCAACCTCAATGGAAAAAGCCTGTTGGCATTTACCCTATCTATACCCCTCATAATTTTGTATGCCTCTATCAAATATCCCATCATCCTCCAATGCTCAAGAGAGTACAATCCTAACTTATTCAACCTTTCTCTATAATTTAAACATAGAAACATAGAAACATAGAAAATAGGTGCAGGAGTAGGCCATTCGGCCCTTCGAGCCTGCACCACCATTTATTATGATCATGGCTGATCATCCAACTCAGAAGCCCGCCCCAGCCTTCCCTCCATACCCCCTGACCCCCGTAGCCACAAGGGCCATATCTAACTCCCTCTTAAATATAGCCAATGAACTGGCCTCAACAGTTTCCTGTGGCAGAGAATTCCACAGATTCACCACTCTCTGTGTGAAGAAGTTTTTCCTAATCTCGGTCCTAAAAGGCTTCCCCCCTATCCTCAAACTGTGACCCCTCGTTCTGGAAAACGAAGTCTTCCAAGTCTGCAAGTCCTGGCAACCTCTTTCTAAGTTTCCTCTGTACTCTTTAAATCTTATGTCTCTTTCCTGTTGTTTATAAAAGGTTAAGTGGCAATCTTATATTAAATATGAGCAAGGAAACTTCCCTGGGATTCTCTTTTGAAAAAAAAAGTAACGTAGAAAACATTAGAAAAGTACATGTGCAAGGGCATCTTTCCTAAAATCAGTCAGAGGAATGATATGGATGAATCCTTTTCCATTGCACCTTCTGTTCTTCTCGAAAGCTTCCACGAATTATTATTGCCAAATGCAGTATTAGGGTAAGTGTGGCTACTATTATGACATTGGCAGCAACGCTATAACTTAAGTAAAGACAGAAATGTTGTCTTGACAAAATACTGGCAAAACCCGGAGGAAATATCATTGCTGTGGCCATTGTAGATCATGTGACATCATTTGCATGTGCTTAAACTGGCTGATCATTGGCATTTTTAATGTAAACAGGAGAGAATTCATCATCAGAAATATGAACCTGTTTTAATCTGATGCCCTAAATTCTTCATTTTTGAACTCAACTCAAATTTAATGGGAAGTTGATCAGAATTTTTAAAATTCATTACAGATGAGGAATTTTCTATAAGTCTGACATTTGTTGTGCTTGAAAGAATGATAATGAAGTAAAGGTCAGCTTGATTTGTCACATGTATAGCAAAACATGCAATGAAATGCGTCAATAATTGGTTAGACTTTTTCCATTGAGAGTGGGAAAGATTCAAACAAGTGGACATGGGTTGAGAGTTAGAGGACAAAAGTTTCGGGGTAACATGAGGGGTAACTTCTTTACTCAGAGTGGTAGCTGTGTGGAACGAGCTTCCAGCAGAAGTGGTTGAGGCAGGTTCTATGTTGTCGTTTAAAGTTAAACTGGATAGATATATGGACAGGAAAGGAATGGAGGGTTATGGGCTGAGTGCAGGTCGCTGGGACTAGGATAGGGTAAGAGTTCGGCACGGACTAGAAGGGCCAAGATGGCCTGTTTCCGTGCTGTAATTGTTATATGGTTACTGCATCTGGAGGAGCTCAGCAGACCAGGCAGCATCTACAGGAAAGAGTAATCTGTCGATGTTTTGGGGCGAGGACTGATGAAGAGTCTCAGCCCGAAATGCTGACTGTTCACTCTTTTCCATAGATGCTGCCTGACTGGCTGAGTTCCTCCAGAATTTTGTGTGTGTGGCTTGGATTTCGAGCATCTGCAGATTTTCTCTTCTTTGTCCTTATAGACAGTGGCAGGAGTCAAACCCTGATCTTACAGCTGGTGCTGCAATAACGTTACGCAAACCACATTGCTCCTTTCGTTAAGCTACCTTCTTGAGCTGATGCTATTTTGTGACATTGCAGGCACAGTAAAGTTTGGTCAGGTTTTCTGTATAAACATGAAGGCACAGGGGCCCATGTGTATTACAATCACTGTGACTTGATGTAGAAAAATTCCAGTAAGTGTTGCAACAAATCAAAGTATCTTCTTTGATGGATTTCCACATGTTAAATTGTGGAATTGTGAGTACAGTCTATACTCAATGTTTGCGTAGATCAAAAGATGCATTCAAATTGATCGTGTATAAAGCAACTAACTTCTGCAATTACTTGAACTGCGAGAATGCAACAATTTTCAGTCATCACAAAGCACTGGAGGGAAATACTACAGAATCCAAGGCGTAGTACCATTGCATGGAATTACTTTGTGAAGTACAAGAGGGGACAGTTCTGTCAGAAAGCAGACAAGCTGAGATGATAGTAAACTGGTGCACCTCCAACTGTTCTCTGTCCTTGTCACCATTATCTCCTTTAGCTGTTGTAGGTCGCAGAACTTGACAGTAAAGAAACCAGTATCTGAAGTAGGGGCAGTACAGAAACAATCCTTCAATTCATCGAGTCCACATGGGCCACCAAGCACCCATGCTTACACTACCTTACCTGTTTCATTCTTATTTTGATAACAAATTTACTTTGATTTTGAATTTTCATTATTCTCATCAATTGTCCCTCAAATTCTGCCACTCTCGGGGCAAATTTACAATGTCCAATTAACCAACCGGCCTGTACATTCTTAGAGTGTGGGAGGAAACTGGAGCCCAGGTCACAGAGAGAATGTGCGAACTCCACACAAGGAGCACTGCAGGACAGGACTAAATGTGAGTCAGTGGGACAGACAGGCAGCAACTCTACGAGCTGTACCTATGTGCCATATGGAAGGATTGTGTTCCCAGAAAACTGACCATATCACGATTTCCTGCAATGGAAACACCCTTTCCCCAACAAATCCCATGTTATAAGTGGAGGTACATTCCCACAGTTGTTTTTTCTCATGTTAAGTCATATTATCAGTGATGATCAAGTAACTCTCCACTGTGGTAGAGCAGTGGTCAGCCCATTGCTTTGCAGTACCATTGACCCGAGTTCAATTCCTGCCACTGTCTGTAAGGTGTCTGTATGTTCTCCCCGTCAACGCGTGGGATTCCTCTGGATGTTCCGTTTCCTCCACCAGGCCAAAGACTGGTAGGTTGTCCCATGTAAATTGTAAATGGTCCCATGATCAGGCTAGGGTTAAATCAGGGGGGCTTAGGCATGAGGCTTGAAGATGTAGAAGGACCAATTCTGCGCCGTATCTCAATAAATAAATAAATTGGCAGCTGAAGCGAACATTAGATTTGATGGGGGGAGGGGACAAGCGTTGATGGGGGTGGGGGGGGCAACATAATGTCACATCAGTTAGGTTGGCAGTCACAGCCCAGCCTCTCCTTTACCCTTTCCAGTCCAAGGACACGTGAAGGGAAGTCCAGGTGTGCTGCACTTCCCCGAGATCTCTGTCGTGTTGCAATGACTGAGGAAACCAGTGTAAATTTTTAATCTGCGGGTTAATCTACTCTGAAACTTCATTATCATATGAGCAAGGAGAATGCTTACAGTTCCATAATAGAGATAAAAAAAAATTAGTGTAAGCCAGTAGTAAGAGGACTTGATATAAAATTTGTCAGAAAAATTCTCTCAATTATAAAGTGCTTATCAGAACCTCAACTCATCCCTGATCTCTATATAAATCAATGGTGAACTTTCGAAGTGGGATCACTGCTGTAATGGAGAAATCAGACCAACCCAAACTGCATGGAGCAAGGCTTTCAAAACAGTAATAAGTAAAATAACCAATTCATCTGCTTTGCAGAGGTTGGTTTACATCTGATTACCTCAAATTTCTCTAAGTGAGATGCATATTTTTGTAATTTTGACTTGGGCACCAGTTAAGCCCTTCTCCAGAGGTAACATGTGAACTGAACTTTTGGCAATACAATATTCCTTGGTGTTATCACTTCACTGGTCTTGGGCCCAGTGTGAAAGTGCAATTACTAAGAAAGCATAGCAGTGCCCCTAATTCCTTAGGAGTTAGCGAAGATTCGGCATGACATCTGAGACTTTTACAAACTTTGATTATATGTGTGGCTGCATCCCAACCTGGTATGGAAGCATCAATGCCCTTGAACGGAAAAACCTACAAAAATTAATTGATACAGCCTAGTCCATCACTGGTAAATCTATTATCGAAGTACATATATGTCAGCATATAAAACCATGAGATTCACTTACTTCCATACGAACTCAATAAATCCAACACACATAGCAGAATCTGTGGAGGACTACAACATCTGGACTCCACCATTGAGCAGATCGACACGGAGTATTATCACAGGAAAGCAGCATCCATCATCAGGGACCACCACCACCCAGGTCATACACTCCTCTTGTTGCTGCCATCAGGAAGGAAGTACAGAAACCTTAGGACTCACACCAAGGTTCAAGGTTCAAACCTCCAGGTTCAAGAACAGTTAGTACCCTTTAACCACCAGGGTTTTGAACCTAAGAGGATAATTTCACTTAACTTCACTTGCACCATCACTGAAATGTTCCCACAACCTGCGGATTCACTTTCAGGGACTTTTCATTTCATATTCTAGATATTTATTGCTTGCCTGCTTGCTTATGTATCTATCTATTTATTTATCCATCCATCCATTTATCTATTTATCTGTCTATTTATTCTTTTTTTTCTTTTTGTATTTGCACAGCCCATAATCTTTTGCACCCTAGTTCTATACCTGGTTGCTGCAGTCTTTTATTGATTTATTATGGTTATTAGATTTATTGAGTATGCCCACAAGAAAATGATTCTCAGGATTGTCTATCATGACATACTTTGATAATAAATTTATTCTGAGTGCAAGGGAACATTGGCTTAGATCCTCTAGGGGGCTTAGAGTGTGGCTGAAACCCATCGCCTTCTGACTCAGAGAAAACTTGAGGCTGCAAGTTGGCAGACAAATAGAAAATGTTTCAAATGCACAACAGCTAACTCAGAGCCTATGAAGATGAAAAAGAGATTTGTGGTTTGCTCTATTTGTCAGACAACAGGCATATGACTAATCCTTATATCAGAATGAATAAAAGAGGAGGAAGAATACATTGGAAATGAAAGGCTTTACAGGAAAACTGTGGTTTTTGGTGATCAATGTAAGGTTATTTCACAGAATAAAGAAACGACATAAATAACAGCTGAGTTAAAACCTTAATGAGAAAGACAGAAAGTGCTGTAAATCTCAAATGGCAATCAAAGCAGAGGTCAATAGGGGTCAGGGAAAACAGATGGTAGGACCCCCAACAATTCCAGTGGAAAAAGTGTAAGCTGAATTATTTCCTGACAAATATTCAGCATGTAACATTGCCACAGGATGGGGAAAAGTGGGTGCTTAAGAGGATTATTCTCCAGATAAAATTAATAGTTATTCTTCCAAACCAATATGATTATTAAAAATATCTTGGCTCTTAAGCGGCCAGTGCGTGAGTGGGCCAGTGAAGGAGTGGAGCTTTGAGGCTTTGACTTGAGAGATTCTGGCAGTTTTGGCAGTTGGTCTGTGCAATCAAGTCAATCAAGATTTGAATAGATCAGCAGAAAGCCGTTGATTAGACAATCAAGATTTGAATAGCTCAGACTCAGCAGAAAGCAGCTGATTGGGCAGTCGAGGTCAGGTGACCAACATTTTGAAAAGCTCAAACAGATAAATAGAGAGATAGCTCAAGCAAGGCGGCCAGTGAAGGAGTAGAGCTTTGAGGCTTTGAATTGAGAGGCTTCGATGAGAAGAGGCTGAGGACAAGCTAGCTCGCAGTCAGTTTTTACAATGTCTCCTGAGACGGTGATGTGCCTCTCATGTGAGATGTGGCAGTCTTGGGGGAACACCTCTCTCCCGCAGAGTCACATCTGCCAGAAGTGCATACGGCTGGGCGATCTGGAAGACCGTGTAAGGAATCTGGAGCAGCAGCTGGATGACCTTTGACTCATGAGGGAGAATGAGGCAGTCATAGATGAGAGCTACAGGGAGGTAGTCACACCTAGGCTGTCGGAAGCAGGTCGTTGGGTGACAGTCAGAGGGGGGAAAGCGAAGGTGAGCAGACAGGTAGCGCAGAGCACCCCTGTAGCCATTCCCCTGAATAGTAAGTTTACCATCCTGGATACTGTTAGCGGGGACGACCAACCAGGTGTGAGCCACGGTGGCAGGGCCTCCGGCACTGAGTCTGACCCTGTGGTGCAGAAGGGTGGGACGGAGAAGAGGAGAGCTGTCGTCATTGGAGACTCTATAGTCAGGGGAGCAGACAGGAGATTCTGTGGACGTGAGAAGGACCCCCGCATGGTTTGTTGCCTCCCGGGTGCCAGGGTCCGGGATGTCTCTGACCGGGTGCACGACATCCTGGTACAAGAGGGAAAGCAACCAGAAGTCGTGATACATGTTGGGACCAACGACATAGGCAGGGAGAGGGATGAGGTGCTGCAGTGTGAGTTTCGGGAATTAGGCAGAAGGCTGAAGAACAGGACCTCAAGGGTGACGTTCTCAGGATTGCTGCCAGTGCTACGTGACAGAGATGGTAAGAATTGGAGGAGATGACAGTTGAATGCGTGGCTGAGGAGTTGGTGCAGGGAGCAGGGTTTTAGATTTTTAGATCATTGGGATCTCTTCTGGGGAAGGTAGGACCTGTACAGATTGGATGGGTTGCACCTGAACTCAAGGGGGAGCAATATCCTTGCAGGTAGGTTTGCTAGCATGGTTCGGGAGGGTTTAAACTAATCTGTGAGGGGGATGGGACCCAGAGCGATAGAGCAGTGAAAGAAGTGCATGGAGTAAAGCCAGATCTAACATACAGAGAGGCTTTGAGGAAAGAGAAGCAGAATAAACGGTGTAAAGACAGTAAGGTAGAAGGACTGAAATGTGTGTACCTCAATGCAAGAAGCATCAGGAACAAAGGTGATGAACTGAGAGCTTAGATACATACATGGAATTATGATGTAGTGGCCATTACAGAGACTTGGCTGGCACCAGGGCAGGAATGGATTCTCAATATTCCTGGATTTCAGTGCTTTAAAAGGGATAGAGAGGGCGGAAAAAGGGGAGGAGGGGTGGCATTACTGGTCAGGGATACTGTTACAGCTACAGAAAGGGTGGGTAATGTAGCAGGATCCTCTTTTGAGTCAATATGGATGGAAGTCAGGAACAGGAAGGGAGCAGTTACTCTACTGGGGGTATTCTATAGGCCCCCTGGTAGCAGCAGAGATGCAGAGGAGCAGATTGGGAGGCAGATTTTGGAAAGGTGCAAAAATAACAGGGTTGTTATCATGGGTGACTTTAACTTCCCTAATATTGATTGGCACCTGATTAGTTCCAAGGGTTTAGATGGGGCAGAATTTGTTAAGTGTGTCCAAGATGGATTCCTGTCACAGTATGGTGACAGGACGACCAGGGGGAATGCAATACTAGATCTAGTACTAGGTAATGAACCGGCTCAGGTCACAGACCTCTCAGTGGGAGAGCATCTGGGGGACAGTGACTACTGCTCCCTGACCTTTATAATTATCATGGAAAAGGATAGAAACAAAGAGGACAGGAAAATTTTTAATTGAGGAAAGGCAAATTATGAGGCTATAAGGCTAGAACTTGCGGGTGTGAATTGGCATGATGTTTTTGTAGGGAAATGTACTATGGACATGTGGTCGATGTTTAGAGATCTCTTGCGGGATGTTAGGGATAAATTTGTCCCGGTGAGGAAGATAAAGAATGGTAGGGTGAAGGAAACATGGGTGACAACTGAGGTGGAAAATCTAGTCAGGTGGAAGGAGGCAGCATACATGAGGTTTAGGAAGCAAGGATCAGATGGGTCTATTGAGGAATATGGGGAAGCAAGAAAGGAGCTTAAGAAGGGGCTGAGAAGAGCAAGAAGGGGGTATGAGAAGGCCTTGGCGAGTAGGGTAAAGGAAAACCCCAAGGCATTCTTCAATTATGTGAAGAACAAAAAGGATGACAGGAGTGAAGGTAGGACTGATCAGAAATAAAGGTGGGAAGATGTGCCTGGAGGCTGTGGAAGTGAGTGAGGTCCTCAATGAATACTTCTCTTCGGTATTCACCAATGAGAGGGAACTTGATGATGGTGAGGACAAAATGAGTGAGGTTGATGTTCTGGAGCATATTGATATTAAGGGAGAGGAGGTGTTGGAGTTGTTAAAATACATTAGGACAGATAAGTCCCCAGGGCCTGATGGAATATTCCCTAGGCTGCTCCACGAGGCGAGAGAAGAGATTGCTGAGCCTCTGGCTAGGATCTTTATGTCCTCGTCCGCGGGAATGGTACCGGAGGATTGGAGGGAGGCGAATGTTGTCCCCTTGTTCAAAAAACGTAGTAGGGTTAGTCCGGGTAAATATAGACCAGTGAGCCTTACGTCTGTGGTGGGAAAGCTGTTGGAAAAGATTCTTAGAGATAGGATCTATAGGCATTTAGAGAATCATGGTCTGATCAGGGACAGTCAGCATGGCTTTGTGAAGGGCAGATCGTGTCTAACAAGCCTGATAGAGTTCTTTGAGGAGGTGACCAGGCATATAGATGAGGGTAGTGCAGTGGATATGATCTATATGGATTTTAGTAAGGCATTTGACAAGGTTCCACACGGTAGGCTTATTCAGGAAGTTAGAAGGCATGGGATCCAGGGAAGTTTGGCCAGGTGGATTCAGAATTGGCTTGCCTGCAGAAGGCAGAGGGTGGTGGAGGAGGGAGTACATTCAAATTGGAGGATTGTGACTAGTGGTGTCCCACAAGGATCTGTTCTGGGACCTCTACTTTTCGTGATTTTTATTAACGACCTGGATGTGGGGGTGGAAGGGTGGGTTGGCAAGTTTGCAGACGACACAAAGGTTGGTGGTGTTGTAGATAGTGTAGAGGATTGTCAAAGATTGCAGAGAGACATTGATAGGATGCAGAAGTGGGCTGAGAAGTGGCAGATGGAGTTCAACCCGGAGAAGTGTGAGGTGGTACACTTTGGAAGGACAAACTCCAAGGCAGAGTACAAGTAAATGGCAGGATACTTGGTAGTATGGAGGAGCAGAGGGATCTCGGGGTACATGTCCACAGATCCCTGAAAGTTGCCTCACAGGTGGATAGGGTAGTTAAGAAAGCTTATGGGGTGTTAGCTTTCATAAGTCGAGGGATAGAGTTTAAGAGTCGCGATGTAATGATGCAGCTCTATAAAACTCTGGTTAGGCCACACTTGGAGTACTGTGTCCAGTTCTGGTCACCTCACGATAGGAAGGATGTGGAAGCATTGGAAAGTCTACAGAGGAGATTTACCAGGATGCTGCCTGGTTTAGAAAGTATGCATTATGATCAGAGATTAAGGGAGCTAGGGCTTTACTCTTTGGAGAGAAGGAGGATGAGAGGAGACATGATAGAGGTGTAAAAATAATAAGAGGAATAGATAGAGTGGATAGCCAGCGCCTCTTCCCCAGGGCACCACTGCTCAATACAAGAGGACATGGCTTTAAGGTAAGGGGTGGGAAGTTCAAGGGGGATATTAGAGGAAGGTTTTTTACTCAGAGTGGTTGGTGCATGGAATGCACTGCCTGAGTCAGTGGTGGAGGCAGATACACTAGTGAAGTTTAAGAGACTACTGGACAGGTATATGGAGGAATTTAAGGTGGGGGCTTATATGGGAGGCAGGGTTTGAGGGTCGGCACAACATTGTGGGCCGAAGGGCCTGTACTGTGCTGTACTATTCTATGTTCTATGTTTAAACTTTCAATAGTCCAAGTTACAACCTTATTACTGCATTACTGTGTGTTGGATCAGGCAGGTGAGACACCACTCACTACCTTTTCAAACCAATTTAGACTTTCAGAATATGGCATTTGGCATTTATTGCCAAAGGAGAGAGATTATACTTTAGTTATATAGGGAATTAGTGAGACTGCATCTGATGGAGTAAAGATCTCCTTTACTAAGGGTAATTAATGCATTGGAAACAGTTCAGATGAAGTTTACTAGATTTATACTTGGAATGTGTGTGTTGTCTTCTGTTTAATAGGCTTGGTTTGTATTACTGGAGTTTAGAAGAGGGAAAGGAAACTTCGTTGAAACACAAAAGATCTCGAGATCTCTTTGTAGGGTCTTTGAATATTTTATGAATAGTCATAAATATCATACTGTGCAAAAGTCTGAGGCAAACACACATATAAATATATGTATATATATAGAGAGAGAGAGCGCGCACTAGAGTGCCTACTTTTGCACAATGCCATAGTAATTTTATATATTCCACAGTACTGCTACTGCTGCAAAAATTTGAATTTCATAACATATGTGAGTGATGATAAACGTGATTCTGATATGGGTCTGTATTGTGGACTGAGAGTGGGACGGGGGCAGGGAGAGGGGAATTATACTTGTGGAAAGGGGAAGAGAGAGGGGAGGGAGTGGAAAACACCAGAGAGACATCCTGTAGTGATCAATAAACCAACTGTTTTGAATCAAGTGACCTTGCCTGGTGTCTCGGGACTGTTTGTATCTGCACCTGTGCCCCTCCCTACCCCAACACTCCTTCTCTGCCACCTGTCCCACACTCCTCCTGTGGCTCTCCACCTTTGCCATTCCCAACACCCTTTGCTCCCACCAGATGTACAAACTCGCTCTCCACTCCATGTTGATTAATACAGTATATGTGCCCAAGACTTTTACACAGTACTGTGTTCATTAATGTCTGTCTGGATGAGGGGGAGTCAACCCAGAATGTCAACTGACCATTTCCCTAAGCTCCTCAAGCATCTTGTTTGAGGAACAAGAAAGCAGTGTGAAGATAGAAGATCACTGATGATCTTACTAAATAATGGGTGGAATGGGGGAGAGGAGAGAGTCTTGTTTTGTTGATTTTTTGGCTTGTCGTATTCTGTTTTGTTCAGCCAAGCATGTGAGCATGCTATGTTGGTGCCTGAATATGTGGCAATATTTTAGGCTGCCCCCAGCACACTCTTGGTTGTTACTACAAATGAGGCATTTCACTGTACGCTTGATAAATAAATTTGAATCCTGTATCTTGAATGGTGGAGCGACACAGTGGGTTGACTGAGTAACCCTTACTCTTCTTTCTTTCTTGTTGACTGCCCCTATCAAATGAGAGGAGGAGGAGCTAAAGCTGGCACCAGAGTGTGAACTTTTCGAGTTCATCTATGAAACAGTTTAAATTCTTCTCCTTTTCAAGGCGACTGGGGTCCGACCTGAGTCAGTGATCTGCCGCTGCACTCAAACAACAGTTCTTCACGACGGTGGGCTTCTGCTCCCAGAGCTTGCTGAGCGGCCTAGCATTTACGATATCCTCAGGAGGATCCTGGAAGACGTGTGCCTTCAGGAAGCAGCCCTGCTGCCCTGTGGATGACCTGATTTCTTGCCGGTGTCACCGACTGAAGTGTCGCCAGAAATCGGAACATCGAGAGAGCACCGAAATAAGCGATGCTGCAGACCGTAACATCGAAACAGTGAGCTGTTGGCTTCCCCTCTCGCTGTGGAGAAGTGATACTCTCTCTCCCTCATTAGTGAGAGAGAGAGAGAACCAGTGGATGTCAGAGTGTTGGGATGAGCAGTGTTTTTTTTTATATAGATGGACTCTAGATCATGGTCTCTTTGGGGGCTTTGCTTTTGCTTGCATGGCAGGTGGGGGGAGGGCTGATGCTTTTGCTGCTTGTGAAGGGGGGGCATTGCAGTTCTAATATTTTCCTGTCATTCACTCTTTAGGGTTTTTCTTCTGTTTCATAGATGTCTGCAAGGAGTAAGAATTTCAGGTTGTATACCGTATACGCTCTCTGATATAACAGTGAACCATTGAAATGCCTACTTCCCTCTCATGGTTAGTTGGATGAAGTAACTTATCTCAACAAGGACTTAACCCATCTTGACAAAGAAAGATAGGGGAGATGAAAAACAAACAATAGATCAGGAATTCTCCACAATGCAAGCCAACACATACCGTTAAGCAGATGGGTTTGGATCTGAGCTTTAAACAGTAAATACAAAATATATTGTAATTTGAAATCCACTCCCGTATTAAATAAATCTTCCTTTCTGGCTACTAAATGGAGATGCTTTGGGAATATCAATTTAGATAATGCTGGCTCTAAAGCAGCTCTATTGTGAACTCCCCACTCCCCCATATATTCTGGAACCATGTTGAAGCTGCAGTTGATGGGTGGGTAGATGGAGTAATCACAGTTTGGGGAATTCCAGTCTTTGATTAAGAGTAATGCTATGACAAAACTACTTCCAAATACTGGAAGTGAGTGAGTGCACAGCTCTGGTTGAGATCAGTCTGACCACAAACAGCAGCAATAGCAAAAGATCAGCCTGAAAGCCCATTGAGAGGCCTGCTACAGGAAGATCTCTGATCTTCTTCACAAGTATCTAATGTTCAGTCTCCAAAATATCTCAGAGTTCATTCCATTTAGACAGTGAAACTTCATTGATAGATTTTAAAGACTTTGAAATCAGGTCTGGAAATAGACTATGTGAGATCTTTCAATCATGTGATTTCTTTAAGAGCCATTTGGTGTACAATTCCAAGGAATTACAAGCTACTGAGACCTCTTGGACACTTGCTAAGTTGCCTTAGGGACCTTGATGGAATTTCCTAGTTATTCCTGAACTGGCGGCGATTTTGTCTCTGGGATGTTCAGCTTCTCTCTGGAGGCTAGCTTCACATTTCTCACATGCAATTTAATATTGATGAATGTGAGATAATATACTTCAGACTGGATTTGCAACAAGAACTCTCTTGACCTTCATATGAATAAGTCCTTTCTCTGAAATAGCTTGCGCACCCTTCAGTGTAACCCACGCTTCACCTGCCAACGTCAATATTCCAGTTTTAACCCCAATATCCTTGAAAGATGTTATTTAAATCCCAATTTCCAGAAAGGATTTTCTCTAAACTAATTCATTTATAACCACCCTCTTTGTTACTTATTGGGACATCTAACTTTCTTTCACTAAGTTAATAACTTTGATAAGATTTGGGTCCGTTTGCAACTAGGTTTAGACCTCTGTTGCAATGCTATGAATGGTAGTAGAGGAGAGGCCACTGTTTCCCTTTGCTGGGGTTGCTTATGATCTTATGGTCTTATACTGGATATCTACCAGAAATTCATAGCCAGCATATTAATAAGTACTTTCCATTGGCACTTTCCAAACAAAAACACATTTTGAAAGTAATAGGGTGTATTGTTATATTAGATCAGAATAAAATAGATAATTTTGGATTAGGTAATGAGATATATTGTAATGTCAATGGAAAGTACTTATTAGGATGTTGGCCAATTGAGTCTGCTCCACCATTTCATCATAGCTAATGTATTTTCCCCTCAGCCCCAAACTCCTGCCTTCTCCCCATTTCCCTTCAAACCTGGACTAATCAAGAATCTATCAACCTCTGTCTTAAATACACCCAGTGAATTGACCTCCACAGTGACCTGTGGCAATGATTTCCACAGATTCGCCACTCTCTGGCTAAAGAAATTCCTCTTCATGATCTCTGATTGGCCCATCTCCAGCCCAACCATGTTGTTGTGATTCTTCAATCACATTTATGTCTAAAGAACAGCCTTTGGGCTCAGTTTTTATTAGCCTTCCATCCTGAGTTCTGAAATTTAGTTTATGGTAATTTGGAGGCACGCCAATATGTTCTCATTTGGAACATGCTCCTCACACATCAGAAACTTACTTTTTATTTCCTGATATTGCTGTACTATTCAAAGAAGCAGGACTTGGCAGAAGAGTATGGAGCTGTTTTGACAATCCTTAACTAACTGCAAAATAAGTCCTTAATATTTGCTATCTATAGATTAGAAGGCGTTTTCCTACCCTTTTGATAGGTAGTTTTCTCTCGCACCTCGCTGGTGTTGGTAAGCTGTGTTTGGGAACATGGCATGTGTTTTTTTTCTCTGGTTACATGATATAACGGAATGACTTATTAGCTCATTTTAAAGGACAGTTTGGAGTCAACCACGTCGCTTGGGTTGAAGTCATAAATAGGCTCGACCAATGTAAAATGAGAAATATCTTTCCACAAGGGATGTTAATGAACTGAGAAAGTGTTTATAACAATTGAACAGTTCAATCGTTGTAGTACTGTTTTTTTTAATTATTGTGTATTTATTTCCCCAACAATCCCCCAGCTATAATGCAGTAATTTGAATTCAAGATTCCAGATCATTAAGTGAAGAATTTTTTTTGCACTAATTATTTCACCTACTGCCCGTTATGCTGTTGCCATTTCGGGCAGCAATGAAGGACTCCCATCTCTGTCTGTGTTCAGGGCTTCCTCCATCGTGCCAGTAGCTTCCTCTCAGTTTTCGTTACTGTCAGTCATGCAAGTCCCGGGATACCTTCGCACTCAGATATAGAAGGATTCTACATTACAATTTCCATAGGAATTTTATTTTACCTGTCAGGGTTGTTAGCCCTGAACTGAACTCCGGAACCTGGAGGACCAGTGGACCACCCTTAGTCTGTCCTCTATTCTTTGATCTGTTTAGTGTGGGTACCAAGAGCCAATGCGTAAAGCTTTGACTCCAGCCAACATAGCTCTCCGGGTCTTTGAGGCACGCAAACCTCCAACCCATGTCAAGGTTGCTGTCTTCTTGGAGGACTAATTATTTATTTTTATATATTTCTTATTGTAACTTGCAGTAATTATTTAAGTATTGTGCTGCTGCCACAAAACAACAAACTTCACGACATATATCAGGGATAATAAACATGATCCTGATTACTAGATAAGTAACATAACTAGTAAGCTAAACAAGATTGTCATTTAGTCTAGCTTTAGAGAAGGGCACGAGACAACCTATATAACATTCAGATCAGAGGAAGCTTAATTTCTATGTATTGAGCTATGTCTCAGATAAATTAGAAGTATTGTACGAACCCCCCAGAACATCAATGTGGTTCACTGGTGCCATCTTGCACTACTTTCCTGTGTTGTTGCAGGAAAGCAGCATCTATCGTTAATGATCTCCACCACCCAGGTCATACTCTCTTCATGCTGCTGCCATCAGAAGGAAGGAACAGGAGCCCCAAGACATGCACAACAGGTTCATGATCAGTTATTACCCCTCAACCTTAGGGCTCTTGAACCAAAGGAGATAACTTCACTCAACTTGACGTGCCCATCATGAAATGTTCTCACAGCATATAGGTTCACTTTCAAGGACTCCTCATCTCATGTTCTAATATTTATTGCTCATTTATTTATTATTATTTCTTTCTTTTTGTATTTGCACGGATTGCTGTCTTTTGCACACTGGTTGAATGCCTATGTTAACGCAGTCTTTTATTGATTCTATTATGGTTATTATTCTATTATGGATTTATTGAGTATGCCCACAAGAAAATGAATCTCAGGGCTGCGTATGGTGACACATATGTACTTTGATAATAAACTTACTTTGAACTTTGAATTAGAATTGTAAATAAGTGAGGGAACAATGATCAGCTTAAAAGAAGTGATCACTCACGTACAGTGTGATTTTGTTTCCACAAGAGAAACCAAACTCAAAGCTCTTGGGATGTTGAACACGTTGGAGTGTAAGATGAAAAGAGAAACGTGAGCGTATCCACTAATACCATGACAATGGAGGAGAGAACTTGACAGAGCATATTACAGAAGAGAAGTAAAAAAGAATTGGAAGAAACAGTATGGGAATGGAATAATATCTGATGTAAAACTGAAGCCCAAGATCATCTTTAGACATAAGTGCAATATAAGGACCACAGGAACATGGCAGGACCAGAAATGGGATAATCATGATCAAAATGGAGGTCTATTCATGGTAAGACCAGCGATGGAACAGTCAGGATTAAAATGGTGGCCTACACATGGTAGAAGAATGCATAGGCAGTATGCTAATAATTTTTTTTCTCTATTGGCATTTATCAAACAAAATGTATTTTTAAAGCTCTGGTAAATCAGTATTGTTAGAATATTGGATGAGATAAAACAGATAACAGAGATTTTTTTCTTTCATTTCTCTGAGCATTGCACGGAAGGCCAGAATTAATTGCCCATCCTTGCTGCCTTTGAGAAGATTGTGCTGAACTGGGTTTCTGAATTGTAGCAGTTCTTCAGGTGAGCGTACTCCATGGGGTTTCTGGGGAGGAATTCAATTAGCTATCCCCAGCAATGTCCAAAGACTGGCTACACATCTTGAAGTCTTGAGGGTGTGTATCATGGAGTGTAATTTGCAAGTAGTAGTATTCCTGAAAACGTGTTGCTTTTGTCCTTCCTGATGGTAAAGTTTGCAGGGTTGGGAAGTAGTGAAGATCCTGGGTGAGTAATTACATTGTACTTTGTAGATAGTACATACTATAGTCACCCTGCAGTGATAATGGAGAGAATAGATTTTCAGTACAGTTGGTAGGATATCAATCCTCTTTCCTTAATTGTGCTACCCTCTTGAGAGTTGTTATAGCTGGAGTCATCAAGAGAAAATGTATTGTATTCCAATATGCTTCAACTTGTAATTTGTAGCTAATGGGGAAGCCTTAGGGTTTAGGCTATGATAAGCTTATCATAGGATACCCAGCCCATGACCATCACTTGTAGCCACAGTATTTATGTGGTTGGTCCAGCTGAGTAAGTGTCAGTAATGACCCCTAGGATGGTGGCAGTGAAGTCTTAGCAATGATAGTGCCAGTGAAAACAAAAGTTGGTCAGTTCTGGACTTTTTAGAGATTGTTGTTGCTTGACACTTGTTTGAGGCAAATGTTATCCATCTTGTATCAGATGTTGTCTGAATGTTGTCAACAACATCCAGGATCTTCAATTGTTGAACAACTTAAAAAAAAAAAAAAAAAAAGAATTTGGACATTGTCCAATCCATAAGATATAGGAGCAGAAATAGGCCGTTTGGCCCACTGAGTGTTCTCCACCATTTCATCAAGGCTGATCCATTTTCCCTCTCAGCCGCAATCTCTTGCCTTCTCCCTGTATCCCTTCATGCCCTGAAAAATGAAGAATCTACCAAACTCAGACTAAAATTTGCATAAAGATGTGGCCTCCATAGCTGCCTGTGGCAACGAATTCCACAGATTCACCACTCTCTGGCTAAAGAAATTCCTCTTCATGTCCATTCTAAAAGGACATCCCTCTGTTCTGAGGCTGTGTCCTCTGGTCCTAGGCTTTCCAAACTTGGGAAACATCCTTTCCAAATACTCTCCACCAAGACCTTTCACTGTTCAATTGGTTTCAATAAGGTCACCTGTCATTCTTCTGAATTGCATTGAAAATAGGTTCAGAGTCATCAAATGCTCTTCATATGACAAGCCATTCAATCCTGGAATCATTTTTGTGAACCTCCTTTAAACCCACATGCTTACTTGGCAAATTCTTTCTAAGATAAGTGGCCCAAAACTACTCACACTACTCCAAGTGAGACCTCAACAGTGCTTTATAAAGCATCAATATTACATCCTTGCTTTATATTCTAGTCCTCTTGACATGAATGCTAACATCACATTTGCCATCCTCAACATAGACTCAACCTGAAAATTAACCTTTCAGGAAGCCTGAACAAGGGCTCCAGAGTCCTTTTGTACCACAGATTTTTGAATTTTTTTTTCTCCATTTAGAAAATAGCCTACCCTTTTATTTCTTCTGCCAAAGAGCATGACTGTGCACTTCCCAACATTGTATTCCATCTGCCATTTTTTTTCCCCATTCTCCAAACCTAAGTCCTTCTGTACCCTCCCTACTTCATCAAAACTGCCTGCCTCTTCACCTATCTTCATATGATCCACAAAGTTTGCAACAAAGCCATCAATTTCATCGTCCAAGTCATTAACATATAATGTAAAAAGAAGCCGTCCCAACACAGATCGCTGTAACACCACTAGTCATCAGCAAACAGCCAGAAAAGGCTTCCTTTATTCCCACTCTTTGCCTCCTTTCTGATCAGCCACTGTGTTATCCATACAGAATCTTTCATGTAATATCATGAGCTTGTTAAGCAGCTTCATGTGTGACATCTTGTCAAAGACCTTCTGAAAATCCAAGTACACAACATCCACCAATTCTCCATTGTCTATCCTGCTTGTTATTTCTTCAGGCAATATTTTCCCTTGAGGAAACCATGCTGACCACGGCCTCTTTTATCATGTGCCTCCAAGTACTCCAAAACCACATCCTTAACAATCGATTCTAACATCTTCCCAACAGCTGAAGTTAGACTGACTGGCCTATAATTTCTTCTGCCTGTCTTCCTACTTGAAGAGTAGAGCAACATTTGCAATTTTCCAGTCTTACGAAAAGAATTCCAGAATCCAGTGGTTCTTGAAAGATCATTACTAATGCCTCCACAATCTCTTCAGCCAACTCTTTCATAACCCTACAGTGTACACCATCTTGTCCAGGTGATTTATCTACCTTCAGACCATTCAGTTTTCCAGAGCTTTCTCCATAGTAATGTCAACTTCACACACCTCTGACCCCTGACACTCTGGAACTTCCACCATACTGCTAGTGTCTTCCACAATGAAGACTGATGCAAAATATTCATTTGTTTTGTCCAACTGTTTCCTTGTTCCCCGTATTACCTCTCCAGCATCGTTTTCCATTGGTCCAGTATCTACTCTTGCCTCTCTTTTACACTTTCTGTGGCTTGTTTTCATATTCCATCTTTTCCTTCTTAATTACTTTTTAATTGCCTTCTGTTGATTTTTAAAGTTTCCAATTCCTCTAATTTCTCACTAGTTTTTGCTTTATTATATGCGCTCTCTTTGGCTTTTATGTTGGCTTTGACTTCTCTTGTTAGCCACAATGTGTCTTCTTGCCTTTAGAATGCTTCTTCCTTTTTAGGATGTATATATCCTGTGCCTTCTGAGTTGCTTCCAGAAATTCCAGCCATTGCTGCCCTGCCGTCATCCCTGTCACTGTTCTTTTCCAATCAATTTTGGCCAAATCCTCTCTCATGCCTCTGTAATTCCCTTGATTCCACTGTAATATTCTCCTCAAATTTCAGGGTGAATTCAATCACATTATGATCGTTTTCCCCTCAGGGTTATTTTACCTTCAGCTCTCTAATCAATTCCAGATCATTGTACAACACCCAATCCAGAACAGCTGATCCCCTAGTAGGTTCAACCACAAGCTGCTCTTAAAAAGCCATCTCAGTCATTCAAGAAACTCCCCCTCTTGGAATCCAGCACCAACCTGGCTTTTCCAATTTACCTGTATTTTGAAATCCCCCATGACTATTGTAACATTGCCCTTTTGGCATGCATTTTCTATCTCCCATTGCAATTTGTAGACCACATTCTTTCAACCATGAATTAATGATGCCCACAACATCATACGTTCCAATCTGTAGCTGTGCTACAAGTTCCTCTACCTTATTCTGTACACTGTGTGCATTCAAATATAACATCTTCAGTCCTGTATTTACCCTTTTTGATTTTGTCCATTTTTTACACTGAAACTCATCCTGTTGACTGCGATTTTGCTCTGTCAGCAACCTCTCCTTGCTGAAGTCTCACTACAAATTTTCTCAGTGCTTTCACTCCTTCCAGGAGATCCCAATGATCCATAAACCTGAACCCCTGCCCCCAGCACCAGTTTCTCAACCACGCATTCACCTGCCAAATCATCCTGCTTTTACCCTCAGTGGTACGTGGCAGAGTTTACATCCCTGGAATTCCTGTTTTTCAGCTTTTTACCTAGCTCCCTAAAGTCTCTCTTCAGGACCTCCTCACCTTGTCGTCTTATGTCATTGGAGCCAATATTCACCAAGACTTCTGGCTGCTCACCTTTGCTTGCCTGTTTTGATGCCTTAGATCCGATCTGAGACATTCCTAACCCTGGCACCAGGGAAGCAGCATACCATCTGGGTGTCTTTATCGCATCTGAAAAATAAGGAATGAAAAAATAAGAACAAAAAGAGAAAGTTACCAGATATTTTACTCTGTCCATGCCTGGTCTTACCAAAGCTTGATGAGGAAAAGACACTCTGAAGACTGGCTGCTCAAAGAATGGCCACTCCACCTGTACTTGTGCTATTTTTATTCACCCTTTCTAATGAATCACTACTTGTTGACTGGTTGCTGCCCAACTCAGAGAAACTGCTGTGAAGTTCTGCCTTTTAAATCTTGACCGCGAACCTAATTGAAAAGGTAGTTCGTTTTACGCACTCCCTCTTTGTTGATTGGTCGCCACCCAACTCATCGGTAAACTCCTCCACTTTTGATGGAATAATCATGGGCGAAGCGTTTGAAGATGATAGGGCCTAGGATACTACCCTGACAAGTTGTTACAGTGAGATTCTGGAGCTGGGATGTCTGACATCTGACAACAACCATGATCACCTTCCTTTGTGCATGAAATAATTCCGATCACGACAGTATGTTTTCCCTTCAGCATTCATTTCGAGATGACTGGAATAGAAAAGCAAGCATGTAATGCTGAGGCTTAATAAGGCATTGGTCAGATCACACTTGGAGCATTGTGAGCAATTTTGGGACCCTTGTCTAAGAAAAGATGTGCTGACATTGGAGAGGGCCCGGAGGAGGTTCATGAGGATGATTCCATGAATGAGGCTTTAATAGATGAGAAACGTTTGATGGCTCTGGGCCTGTACTCACTGGAGTTTAGAAGAATGATAGGGGATCTCATTGAAACCTACTGGACAGTGTAAGGCCCAGATAGAGTGGATGTGCAGAGGATCTTTCCTATATTAGGGGACTCTAGGATCAAAGAGCACAGCCTCAGAACAGAGGGATGTCCACTTAAAAAAGAGATAAGCAGGAATTGCTTTAATCAGAGGGTAGTGAATCTGTGAAATTCATTGCCATAGACAGCTGTGGAGACCAAGTCATTGAGTATATTTAAAGCAAAGCTTCACAGGTTCTTCATTAGTCGGGGCATCTCAGGTTACAGGAAGAAGGTATGAGAATGAGGTTGAGAGGGATATTAAATCAGCCATGACAGATTGGCAAAGCAGACTCAATGGGCTGAATGGCCTATTTCTGCTCCTATGGTCTTTGATGACTAGTGACTTTAATGTTAACAGAGCACATTGACATCACACTTGATCAGTTGCTGGATTGATGTGAAGGGCAGTAATGCCACCTCATCTCTGGAATACACATTTTTGATTCATGTTTGGACTAAGGCTGCAATGAAGTATGAATTGTGTAGTCCTACTGGAAACCAAATTATGCTCCACTGAATAGGTTGTTATAAAATGAATGTTTGTTAATTGTATTGATGATAGCTTTCATTT
Source organism: Mobula hypostoma (assembly GCF_963921235.1). Classification (NCBI taxonomy): domain Eukaryota; kingdom Metazoa; phylum Chordata; class Chondrichthyes; order Myliobatiformes; family Myliobatidae; genus Mobula; species Mobula hypostoma. The sequence continues at coordinate 17,198,737 of NC_086097.1, forward strand.
CCTTGATGATGAGTACAAGTGGATTGATTTGGCAGTAATTTACCACATTATTTTGTCCTGTTTTTCATGAACAAGACCAGTGGAGAAAAGGCTCTTGCTTCTTTAGTTCACAACTTGGTATGGTGGTAGAGGCTTTGCTTCCAGGTGAGCTCAATGCCTTCTATGCTCACTTTCATCACCAGAACGGGAAGGAACCATCACACACCCCCATGTCTCTCGATGATCCTTTGGTCTCAGAATCTGAAGGTGACGTGTGGGTTGCCGTCAAGAGAGTGAATCCAAGGAAAGCGTCCAGTCCAGATGGGGTACCTGGCTGAGTACTGAAGACCTGTGCCGACCATCTGGCTGGTGTAGTCACAGATATCTTCAACCTCTCACTCCAGCAGTGTGTGGTACCCACCTGCTTCAAACAGACTTCATTCGGACCAGTGCCCAAGAACAGCATGATAACTATTGTTCAGTGGCACGTATGTCCACAGTGATGAAATGTTTTGAGAGGCTGGTGTTGAAGCATATCAGTTCTTGTCTGAGTGGTGACTTGCATCTGCTCCAATTCATACCAACACAAGAAATAGGAGCAGGAGTAGGACATCTGGCCTGTCGAGCCTGCTCCACCATTCAATAAAATCATGGCTGATCTGACCATGGACTCATCTCCACCTACCTGACTTTTCCCCATAGCCCTTCATTCCCCTACTATGCAAAAATCTATCCAACATTGTCTTAAATATATTTACTGAGGTAGCCTCTAATGCTTCATTGGGCAGAGAATTCCACAGATTCACCACTCTCTGGGAAAAGCAGTTCTTCCTCATCTCCCTCACCGCCATCTTAAATCTACTCCCTCAAATTTTGAGGTTACATCCTACTGGTCTACACCAGATGCTATTTTGTTGGCTCTTCACAGAACCCCGGAGCATCTGAATAGCGAAGATGCATACATCAGGATGCTCTTTATTAAGTACAGCTTGCATTTAACACTATCATCACATCAAGACTAATCAGTAAACTACAAGACCTGGGCCTCAACAACCCCTTGGGCAATTGGATCCTGGATTTTCTCACTTGCAGACCCCAGTCAGCTCGGATTGGCAAAAATATATCCTCCATAATCTCCACCAGCACAGGAGCACCTTAGGGACGCATACTTAGTCCCCTGCTCTACTCACTTTACACCTTTGACTGTGAAGCTAAGTACAGTTCCAACACCATATACAAGTTTGCTGATGACACCACTGTTGTGGGCCATATCAAAGGCAGTGTTGAATCAGCATACAGGAGAGAGATTGAAAATTTGGCTCAGTGGTGTAATAACAACAACCTCTCACTCAATGTCAATAAGACCAAGGAATTGATGGTAGACTTCAGGTCACTCATCTGAGTGCTACTAGTACCATGTAACCCAGTACTAGCTGTCATGTGGTCAGCGACTAAACCGGCTCCCCCACCAGGCTTGCCTGGTGAGGAGGCTGGCTAGATACCCCGCAGAACGAAAAAGAAGACTTGTCAAAGGGTGGATGAACGCTCTCGTAGAGTCAACGGCCATCTAGCAAGCACGTGCCATGAGGCACAAAAAGGGCACCCCTTGCGTCAAAGCTTGGTTTGGCCATTCACTGCAACAGAACATCCCCCAGCCGTCTTGGACCCCACCGTGCCGCTGGATCCGGGAGAGGATGTCGAGAGGGTGGGTCTGGACCTGTGCAACCCCTGACTCACCTAAAATCCACTCACACACACATGCTGTTCCTTTCTGCACTGAAATGAACCATCATCATCCTATGGGATGGATAGCCAGAGACAGAGAGGGAGAGTAGACTTCAGGAGAGAGAAACCGGAGGTTCGTGAGCCAGTAATCATCAGAGAATCAGAGGTGCAGAACGTCAGTAACTTTAAATTCCTGGGTGTCACTATCTCAGAGGGCCTGTTCTGAACCCATCATATATATATTATTGCAAAGAAAAAATGACAGCGCCTCTATTTCCTCAGGAGTCTGCGGAGGTTCGGCACGTCATCAAAAACCTTGCCAAATTTCAATGCACAATGGTGTCAAGAAAACATCCTCTCCCTCAATGTCGTAAAAACAAAGGAGCTGGTTGTGGACTACAGGAGGAATGGAGACAGGCTAACCCCTATTGACATCAGTGGATCTGGGGTTGAGAGGGTGAACAGCTTTAAGTTCCTCGGCATACACATCACTGAGGATCTCACATGGTCTGTACACACTGGCTGTGTGGTGAAAAAGACACAACAGCGTCTCTTTCACCTCAGGCGGTTGAAGAAATTTGGTATGGGCCCCCAAATCCTAAAAACTTTCTACAGGCACAATTGAGAGCATCCGGATTGGCTGCATCACTGCCTGGCATGGGAACTGTACCTCTCTTAATCGCAGGGTTCTCCGAAGAATGGTGTAGACAGTCCCGCGCATCTGTAGGTGTGAACTTCCCACTATTCAGGACATTTTCAAAGACAGGTGTGTAAAAAGGGCCCGAAGGGTCATTGGGAACCCGACTCATCCCAAGTCCAAACTCTTCAGCTGCTACCATCTGGGAAACAGTACTACAGCATAAAAGCCAGGACAGCTTTTTCCACCAGGCCATCAGACTGATTAATTCACGCTGATACAATTGTATTTGTGTTATATTGACTGTCCTGTTGTACATACTATTTATTACATAGAAACATAGAAACATAGAAAATAGGTGCAGGAGTAGGCCATTCGGCCCTTCGAGCCTGCACCGCCATTTATTATGATCATGGCTGATCATCCAACTCAGAACCCAGCCTTCCCTCCATACCCCCTGACCCCTGTAGCCACAAGGGCCATATCTAACTTCCTTTTAAACATAGCTAATGAACTGGCCTCAACAGTTTGCTGTGGCAGAGAATTCCACAGATACAAATTACTATAAATTATACATTGCACATTCAGACAGAGACGTAACATAAAGATTTTTACTCCTCATGTATGTGAAGGATGTAAGTAACAAAGTCAATTCAATTCAGTATATCACGGGTGAAACCCTCACAACCATTAAGCACATCTACATGAAACGTTGCCATAGAAAAGCAGCATTCATCATCAACAATCCTCACCACCCAGGCCACGCTCTTTTCTCACTGCTGCCATCAGATAGAAGGTATAACTGCCTCAGGACTCAATAGACAACAGACAATAGACAATAGGGGCAGGAGTAGGCCATTCGGCCCTTTGAGCCAGCACCGCCATTCACTGTGATCATGGCTGATCATCCACTATCGGTATCCAGTTCCTGCCTTATCCCCATAACCTTTGATTCCACTATCTTTAAGAGCTCTATCCATCTCTTTTTTGAAAGCATCCAGAGACTTGGCCTCCACAGCCTTCTGAGGCAGAGCATTCCATACATCCACCACTCTCTGGGTGAAAAAGTTTTTCCTCAACTCCGTTCTAAATGGCCTACCCCTAATTCCTAAACTGTGGCCTTTGGTTCTGGACTCACCCATCAGCGGGAACATGCTTCCTGCCTGCAGTGTGTCTAATCCCTTAATAATCTTATATGTTTCAATAAGATCCCCTCTCAGCCTTCTAAATTCCAGTGTACACAAGCCCAGTTGCTCCAATTTTTCAACATATGACAGTCCCACCATCCCAGGAATTAACCTTGTGAACCTACGCTGCACTCCCTCAATAGCGAGAATATCCTTCCTCAAATTTGGAGACCAAAACTGCACACAGTACTCCAGGTGAGGTCTCACCAGGGCCCTGTACAGCTACAGAAGGACGTCTTTGCTGTTATACTCAATTCCCCTTGTTATGAAGGCCAGCATGCCATTAGCTTTTTTCGCTGCCTGCTGTACTTGCATACTTGCTTTCAGTGACTGATGTACAAGAACACCTAGATCTCATTGTACTTCCCCTTTTCCTAACTTGACTCCATTTAGATAATAATCTGCCTTCCCATTCTTACCACCAAAGTGGATAACCTCACACTTATCCACATTAAACTGCATCTGCCATGCATCTGCCCACTCACCCAGCCTGTCCAAGTCACCCTGCATTCTCATAACATCCTCCTTACATTTCACACTGCCTTCCAGCTTTGTGTCATCAGCAAATTTGCTAATGTTACTTTCAATTCCCTCATCTAAATCATTAATATATATTGTAAACAGCTGCAGTCCCAGCACTGAACCCTGCGGTACCCAACTGGTCACCGCCTGCCATTCCGAAAGGGACCCCATTAACTGCTACTCTTTGTTTTCTGTCAGCAAGGCAATTTTCAATCCATGTCAGTACTCTGCCCCCAATACCATGTGCCCACCAGGTGCCCACTCGCACCACTGGGTTCAAGAACAGTTACTACCCTTCAACCATCAGGCTCTTGATCAAAAGGGGATAATAACATTCATTTAAGGAATCTTTCAATGAATTATTTCATGCTTGTTATTTATTGCTATTTATTTATATCTACATTTGCACAGTTTAGATAGGCACATGAAATTGAGGATGATGAAGGAATATGGACATTGTGTAGGTAGGAGAAATTCATTTTTAGGGTTATTTTGATTTGATTTTTAGCTGTTTTGGCCAAACATTGTGGACCAAAGGGCCTGTTCCCGTGTAGTACTTTTCTATGTTCAATGCTACATTGGGAATAGCCGGTGGAAATAGCTGGAGAAGTCTAGCAGTTCTTCGGTATAAGAATGGCATTAGGTGAATGGGGGAATGCAGCTAAAAGAAACAGAGGTATGGTAGTTATCATCCAATCAGTTTAATGTTGTTAGCTGGGACACTTATAGAAACAGTAGCTGGGGTGAAAAACTGGACAAGCATGACTATGTATGGGACACATCACATTTTTCAACGTGATTAAGTTTTTGGATGAAGTCAATCAGGTCAATTCAGTGATGTTGCCTTTTTAGTAAGAAATTGATAAAGCTCTGTATTCTGGTCTTGATAGCAAAATTAAAAGAACAAGATGAGAAATAAAGGCAATGCAGCAAAACATGATCAACAGGATGGTGGGAAAATGAGTGTGAGATACACTATGGAATAGAAAAGTGACAGTCAAAACAAATGAATGCAAGATCATGGGCAACAACGATAAGAAGAATTAAGGCACTTAAATTGTATGCACAATTTTGCAGATTACAGTAATTTACAAAATAACTATAGTCAAACATATTTGTTTTAAAAGTGGTGCCAATTTTCTCTCAATAAAAATAATGATCCTGGCTATAATCCAGTTTTAACCTCTGCTCTTGCAGGCTATGTCACATGATCCTTGCCATCACGTGCCATTATTTTATCCTTGAAGGAAACACAAAACCTTGATACTATTAAACTGGAATGCTTTTCATGAAAATAATTTGTATTTGGCTTCAAGGATATGTGTCCGGCATTTATCAGAGAGTACTTCTCAACAGGCTTGGGTTTGTATTACTATCTCAGAATTCAAAAACAAGTATAAACTATCTACATTTCACTTCAGCTCACACCTCCAAACCACACCCTCCTCCTCCATTGGTTCAAGGTCTGCTATTGTCCAGGGAGGGGATAGCACTTCTGGCGAAGGGGCTTTTCGTGTCCATTCCAAGACAGCTGACTCACCTTTGGTCCTCACTAGACACTCAGCTCTCATCTGTGGCTCTAAATAGCTGTTTACACATGACACAGTCACACCCCTACACACTGCTTTAACGGGCAGGCTAAACCAAGTGAGGTTAGCCGGCAGCCTCATACCCCACTGAGACAGGGACATGCCTGTCCTACAATGTCCGGCTGACTGGGTGGATGAGATCTACAGTGAGATCCATCGGCCAGGAACGTGGTATTGCCATGCTCCACGGAGAGCAAAGCGTATGACGAGGCACAGGAGAGGCCATGGTCATCCACTGCAACAAAGGAAGACCCCAATTTGTTACAATTGTTCATACCACTGGACCCGGACGTCTGAGGTCACGAGCGTGGAACTCGACCCAGTGCAATGGCTTTTCCACTTTTCCATGCACACGCACCTCATGTTCTTTACCTGATGAAATTGAAAGGTCCATATAACCTAATTATGCATTGGCAGTTGACATTTATCATTTGAAATCAGCAGTTAGATTGTTCTAACAGCTAAATCTGAAAAATGTTTTGACAAAAGTTCAAAGTAAATGTATTATCAAAGTACATATATGTCACCATATACAACCCTGAGATTCATTGTCTTGCAAGCATGCTCAGTAAATCCATCAAATAATAACCATAACAGAATCTATGAAAGACTGCACCAAACTAGGCTTTCAGATAGTGTGCAAAAGACAACAAACTGTGGAAATAAAAAAGGAAAGAAATAATAAGAAGAAATAAATAAGCAATAAAAATCAAGAACATGAGAAGAGTTCTTGAAGGGGAGTCCATAGGTTGTGGGAACATTTCAATGAAGGGGCAAGTGAAGTTGAATGAAGCTATTTGGTTCAAGAAGTCAATGACTGAGGGCTAATAACTGTTTCTGAACCTGGTGGTGTGAGTCCTGAGGCTCCTGTACCTTCTTCCTGATGGCAGCAGCGAGAAGAGAACATGACCTGGGTGGTGGGGCCCCTGATGTCTGCCTTCCTGCGACAATGCTTCATGTAGATGTGCTCAGTAGTGGGGAGGACTTTACCCGTGATGGACTGAGCCATATCTACTACTTTTTATAAGATTTTCCATTCAAGGGCATTGGTATTTCGTACCAGGCTGTGGAGCAGTCAATCAGTATACTCTCCACCTCACATCTATAGAAGCTGGTCGAAGTTTTAGACACAGAATATTCAATTCACAATATTCACATTGTAGATTGAACAGAACCGAAGAAAACAGCAAGGTGGGGATAATAACGAATTATAAATGTCTTCATTTTTAAAAAGTGTGAGGCATGGTGAGGCATCAAACTATGTTTACAATTGAGCTTTTGTTTTCTTGTAGCTTCTTTCAATATGAATCTGTAAAGGTTGTGATTAGTTTCCTCTCCTGTATTACTAAATTTCTTCTCATGGTATGCCACAGAATCTTCCAGAAATAAGAGGCAGGTTTTCTTTAAGGCATTTTGGCTCCAAGATGAAAGCAATATCCCTTTGGAAATAAACCCTGGCCTTTGGTTTGTTTTTTTTTTAATGGCCTTGCTAACCTGTGCAATGTTTAATAGTTGGAGCATTTGCATGCATATGTTACACATACTTAACAATTTGTTAGAACAAGGTGTAGCACCAGAGGGCTGGCAGATAAGTAATGTTCGATCTGACCTAAGGAAGGGGATAGAATTTGTCTGCAAATTTACAGGCTGGTCTGTGTGGCGTCAGTGATGTGAAAGATAATGGAATTACTACTAAAGAAAAGAAGAACATTTGGAAATGAGAAGTATAATAAAGAACAGTCTTTTGGGATTTCAAAAGAGAAAATTATTGCTTGACCAACTTAATTAAGGTTTTGAAGAGGTGACAGAGAGAAGAGAGGACAGCAAAGGTGGAGGGAGTAGTAATGGTAAAACATATTGGAGTTTTGAAGAATGAAGGGATTTGCACTGAAACCTATTGAATATTGAAAGGTCGCGGCAGAGTGGATTCTGGGAAAATGTTGTGGGGGGGTGGGGTCTAGGACCAGATGGTACAGCCTCAGAATAGAAGGACTTCCCTTTAGAACAGAGATGAGGTGGAATTTCTTTAGCTAGAGAGTGGTGAATCTGTGGAACTGATTGCTATGGATGGTTGTGGAGGTTGTCATTGGGTTATATTTAAGCAGAAGTTGTTTGCTTCTTGTTTAGTAAGAATGTAAAGGCTTACCGGGAGAAGACAGGAGAATGTGGTTGAGAGGAATAATAAATCAGTCATGATGGAATGGCGAAACAGACTCGATGAGCCATAGGGCCTCATTCTGCTCCAATGTCTTATGGTCTATGGTCATTTGTTTAGACTTTTGAAAGATTTCAATAAGGGGCCCCATGAAATTACAGCAAATTACATTAATAAACTGGCAGATTAGGAAAAGGATTTGCAAATAAATTTTAATACAGATAAGTGTGAGAGAGAAGTGTGATACCAGGAATCTGAGGATGACTAGTCTTCCGACTTTGACAAAAGAAAGCTGATGTGTGCTCCTGTACACCCTCTCATCTTCATTAGAGATTCTGCCAACAATGGTTGTATCATCAGCAAACTTATAAATGGGATTTGGGCTATGCCTATCCACATAGTCATGGGCGTAGAGAGAGTACAGCAGGGGTCTAAGCACACATATCTGAGGTGCAAGGAGGAGATATAATTGCCAATCTGCACAGAATGAAGTCGAGGATCCGATTGCAGAGGGAGGTACAGAGGCCCAGGTTCTGTAGCTTATCGATCAGGACAGTAGGAATGATGGTGTTAAACGCTGAGCTCTAATCAACAAACAGCTTCCTGACATAGGTGTTTGTACTGCCCAGGTGATCCAAGACCGTGTGAAGAGCATTTGAGTTTGTGTCTGCTGTAGACCCATTGTGGCGACAGTCAAATTACAGTGATTTCAGGTCCTTGCTGAGGATGCTTGCTTGTTGGGAAGAGCATAACTTGATAATCGTCATGAAATAAAATAAAGATCATTTTGACCCAAAGAATGGTGCAAGTATCAAACTCATCAGTGTGTCGTTATAGGAAATAGTGCAGATGCATTTAAGAAGAAGCTGGACATGCAGATATAGAAGTTAGGGAATGGAGTAAAGAGAACAAGAGGATTTTTGTGCACAGCATAAAAGAATATACGGACTGGTTAGGTTTCATGGCCCCTTTCTGTACTGTCATGTTGCTTACTCAGAATCAGAATCACGTTTAATATCACTGGCATATGATGTGAAATTTGTTGTCTTTGCTGCAGCAGTACAATGCAGTACATAGCAACAGAGAAAATAAAGTGAATTACAGCAAGTATATATATGCACACATAGTTATAAATAGCTACATTAAACAAGTAGTGCAAAAATAAAAATTATAAAATAGTGAGGTAATGTTCATGGGTTCAATGTCCATTCAGAAATCAGATGACAGAGGGGAAGAAGCTGTTTTTGAATTGTTGAGTGTATGCCTTCAAGCTTCTGTACCTCCGTCTTGATGGTAGCAATGAGAAGAGGGCATGTCCTGAGTGATGGGAGCCCTTTATTATGGATGCTGCCTTTTTGCGGCATCGCTTCTTAAAGATGTCCATGATGGAGCTGACTAACTTTACAAGTATTAAAAACATAAGTATTCTGAAGATTCTGAAAGTCTGTAGATGCTGGAGATCCAAAGCAACACACACAAAGTGCTGGATGAACTCAGCAGGTGAGGCAGCATCTATGGAAAAGAGTTTTGAGCGAGACTCTTCAGGACTGGGGGGGGGAGGGAGTTCATCAAGGATGTAATGTTGAGACTTTATAAAGCACTGGTGAGGGCTCACTTGGAGTTTTGGGCTCCTTATCTTAGAAAGGAGGTGCTGAAACTGGAGGTGACTCAAAGGAGGTTTGTGAAAATGATTCCAGGTTTGAATGGCTTGCAGATGATGGCTCTGGGTCTGTATTCACTGGAATTCAGAAGAAAGAGGTGTGACCTCATTGAAACCTATCGAATGGTGAAAGAGTGGATGTGAAAAGGATGTTTCCTGTGGTGGGAGAGTCTAAGATCAGAGGACACAGTTCAGAATAGAGGGGGATCCTTTCAGAATGGTGATGAGGAGGAATTTCTTTAGACAGAAAGTATTGAATCTGTGAAATTCTTTGCCACAGCCAGGTGTGGAAGCCAAGTCTTTATGTATATTTAAGGCAGATGTAATAGATTCTTGATTGATCAGGGCATGAAGGGATACAGGAACAAGGCAGGAGACTGGGGCTGAGAGGAAAATTGGATCAGTCGTGATGAAGTGGCAGAGCAAACTCAATGGGCCAAATGGCCTAATTCTGCTTCTCTACCTTATGGTCTAAGTATTACAAGTGTTTAAAAGCATTTTAAATGCACTAAGCAAAGCTTTATAGAGCTGCATGGAAGTGGAGCTAAATGGATTAATCTTTCAATGGGAAGATGGGCTGAAGAGAAACTTCTTGCACCATTTCTGTAAAGAGAGAGCTATGGATGGTGGCAAATCCAAGTGCAGGGTAAAGTCTAGAATAAACTCAGACTCAAAGTAAACAATACAACACAAATGTGAAACCACAAACAGCAGTTCCTAACCTGAGTACTGAGTGCTTAGCACAAGGCCTTTAAGTACAGACGCTCCATGAAGGAATGTGACAGGCAATAATTAACCGTCTGAGTCTTAAAGGGACCACAGCAGCTAACTATACTCGGGGGAAATGGAGCACCGAAACTTGAATGCCTGCCACTGTCCAGTCAGGAGCATGACAATATCATCCCATGGGCAAATGGGAAAAGTTCTTTGTAGCAAACAGAAGACTGCCAGATAACTATTGGCAGGGCCACTATAAACAATGTCAGGTAAATTAATCTTGTCTACCAATAATATCAGGAGAATCAATCCAACATAGGAGCATACCATGTTAACTCTGCCGATGCCACATTCAGAAGAAGAGCAAAAGGAACAGGAGCAGCGACGGGCCGTGTGCACAGTATGGCATGGTAGCATTTGCAGTTAGTGTAACAGAGCTAGTGATACAGGTTCCATTCCCAGCACTGTCTGTACGGAGTATTGGTGTTCTCCCCGTGACCATGTGGGTTCCTTCGTGTGATCCAGTTTCCTCTCACATTCTAAAGGCATATGGGCTGGAGTTAATGAATTGTTCAAATCCCCAAACCCCCTCGTCAGAAAAAAGTAACAGCTACAATGCCATCAAATCCTCAAATCCCCAAATCCCCAACCCCCTCACTCGCAGAAAAGGACAACGGCAATAGCATCAAATACCCCGACGCCCTTTCTTACATATAACCCACACAGACAAACACCAACAAGAAGATCAGAGGCCAAATCCCCAACCCCTCCCTCTCACAAAAACTAACAATTCACCAGGACCTGTGCTGTAGCACGCTATGACTCTAATGCTTTCCTGTTTACCTACTGATGGATTTGTACATCCACACATATCCAACTTGATTCTTGCTTCCCAGGGTAGTGTACCATAGAAACATATAAAATTGGTCAATCAGGCTCTTGGTCAAAAGGAGAGGCTAAATGGAGTGTGTGATGGAGAAATCTTAATAGTTTCCTGAACCATAAAGAACAATGTGACGAATAAAAATCACCTTTTTTCCAAAAGGGAGAACAAAGTATAATGGGAGAAGCAGCTTGATGGCATCTCGTTTTGGAATTGAGTTTAACAGCTGAATGGAAACTGGGCAAAGGAGCAGGAAAAAAGGGAATTGTCTTTTACCAGCAGATACGCTCTCAGGTATTTTTGAATCAAGTGCTACTGTGTTATGGTAAACATTTAATGTATCATTGCTAAGGTTCCAAGACCTCTCCTTCATGCACCACACTCGGGTTTGGATGACTTCACTGTGTCCAGCCTGTGCACAGTAATTATAGAACTTTCCACAGAAGTTTGGCTTATGTACCAAGGCAGATTTATTATTTCATTTTATGAGCCAAATTATTTAATGTAGCTGTAGAGAACAAGCCAGTCACAGTGATGTCATCTTTCCCAGATTGAAGAAATTAGTCATGTTGAGTTCAACATGTCAAATGTTTATAATCTCGGCCGTAAATGTGGTAAGATAAACACAGCAGACTGCACAATCTGGGCAAAAAAATATTCATTAACAAAGAATTTATAGAGCATTGAAAAAAAAGTACAATCTAGATCAATAGAAAATGATCGGAGATGTTTATTTCCAAATCTCTAGACTGGACTATTCATTTCTCACATGTTTTATTGGTTGGATTGTGTCTACTGAACTTTAGTAAATGTTGTTCTACAAATTAATCCATTGAGAAGGGTAAATAAGATTTCATAACCAATCTTGAACAATAAGACTTGTTTTTATTGAACTCAGAAGGCATTCTGAATCCAGAAAGCTTTCAACCATTGGCCCAAAATATTTCTTACAAACCTCAGTCGTTCTTTTGAAAGCTGAACTATTGACTCAGTTGTAGAAACACAGCTCGGTGATTCAGGATATCCATCTCATTCTACTATTCAATTAGATTTTATCTGACCTCCAAATGTATAGCTCTGACTACTTATCGTTTGGTAGCCTTACCTCACAGAAATCTTGATGACTGCCATAGCTATTTAAATTTCATTTGTATATCAATTTTTCCCTAAGGATTGGGGTACACAATAACACCAGGCAATGAAATGCCAATGTTGTTTGCATCACAGGTCTGAAATCTTGGTGTAGTGCTTCAGAAAGGTAGGACTTATTCAAACTCTTTTCTCCTATATTTCTGATGGTAGTCATTTACAATAGACACAGTGGCATTGAGTTACTTACTGGCCTTGTAATCCAGGTCCGGACTCATAATCCAAGAGCAAAATATTTGAATGCTGAGAAAACTATAAAGAAAGCACTATGAAAAGCAATTTACTTGAAATATTAAATCTTCACAGATGCTGCCTGAGTTGTTGAGTACCTTCAGCATATACTTTACAGCTTCATCCACAGCTTCATCCTTCATCAGGAATCCTACAGGGACTGGGGTGTAGTTACACTGAATTCAAAGAATTTATCCTACCAGAATGACGTTAACATGATTTACTCTTCCCTGTCCTCTGGTGGTCCACTAAAGCAGTGAGATTGAAAATTAAGTTACATGCACATCAACAATATTGTTAGCATCCTTCTCCTCCGAACCAAGTCGTACTCTTATAGAAAATTTCAGAAAGCCATTGGTGGAAGATTGAAAGCAGACTTTTGAACTTTTCAGTAATGGGACTTTCATAGTTTGAAGATCAAGCTTGTTTTACTTTTAAATGGTGAATTATTGGATTTCAAAATGGTGACTAGTGGTGAGCTGCAAGGGTCAGTACAGTATTGGCACTGCTTCTTTTCATGTTGGATGTCAATGATTTGGATAAAGGAACTAATGGCTTTGTGGCCAAGTTTGCGGACAATATGAAAGTAGGTCAAAGGGGAGGTAGAGTTGATGAAGCAGGGTGTCTATAGAAGGACTTATTCAGATTGGGAGGGTGGGCAAAGAAGTGGCAGATTAAATATAATGTAGGGATGTGCATGGTCATGCACTTTGGCAGAAAGAATAAAGACGGAGACTATTTTGTAAATGGGGAATAAATTCCAAAATTGAAGGTGCAGAGGGAAATGGGAGTCCTTGTGCAGAATTCCCTAAAGGCTAACTTGCAGGTTGAGACAGTGGCAAGGAAGCATTTATTTCAAGACTAGAATAAAAGAGCAAGGATTTAATTCTTTATAAGGCATTAGTCAGATCACAACTGGGGTATTGTGAGCAATTTTCGGCCCCTTATGCCCAAAGGATGTGTTGGCATTCGAGAGAGTCCAGAGGAAGTTCATGAGAATGATCCCAGGAATGAAAGGGTTAACATATGAGGAGTATTTGATGGCTCTGGGTCTGTACTCAGTGGAGCTTAGAAAAAGGTGGGATCTCATTGAAAGCTATTGAATATGAAAGGTTTGGATAGAGTGGACGTGGAGAAGATATTTCCTATAGTGGAGTGGTCTTGGACCAGAGGACACAACTTCAGAATTGAGGGACGTCCATTTAAAACAGAGATGAGGAAAATATTTCTTTAGCCTGGAGGTAGTGAATCTGTGAAATTCTTTGCCACAGATGGCTGTGACGGCTAAGTCATTGGTATATACAGTATAAGGTGGAGGCTGTGTAAGTTCTTGATTAATTAAGGCATTAAAGTTAAGGAGAGAAGGCAGGAGAACAGTGTTGAGACAGATAATGTAACAGCCATGATGGAATGGTGGAGCAGAATTGATGGACTGAATGGCCTAATTCTGCTCAGAGGTCTTATAGGCTTGTAGTCTTATGGACAGGTTTTTATTTTTCTGTTGGGAATCTCCTTCCTGAAAATTTCATGGTGAGAATTCCAACTTAAGCATCAAAGTTGATGCTTTCAGAAAGATATTTTATTTAGATATTCAGCACAGTAATGGGCCCTTCCAGCCCACCAAGCCCATGCCACCCAAATACACCCATGTGATTAATTGACCTACTAATCTATACGACTTTGGAATATGGGAGAAAACCTGCACAATCATGGGAAGGATGTATAAACTCCTTTCCAACAGCAGCAGGAGTTGAACCCAGGTCCCTAGCACTGTAGAAGTGTTACACTAACCGCTATGCTACCATGCCATCCATTAAGATAGATTGACTTACATAAACCAAAAAAAATCAAAAATTGCATTAGAGAAACAGTAAAGATGGACATTACAAAGAAAAATACAAAGAGTCATAAAATATTTCTTTCATTTTGCAGAATTTTCAAGTTACTTTTAGTCTTATTATTTCAAGACAGCTACTCCTGAGATTAGAGCAATTCGGTTCTTGTAAAATATTATGTTGAGAAACTGGCTGTGAGACACTAAACTGTTGTTTTGCTCTTTGCAATTGCCAAATCTTATTTTCAGGAAAAAATCATGAGAGTGGTCAGAAAGATGCTCGAAACAATGTTACAAATATTCAGATTCAGATTCATTTATTTATTACACATATATCAAAGAACAGTGAAGTAACAAACAAACCCTTCTTGGACTTCCTGCCAGATGCAGGTATCAATTGTAACTGATGATTCAATGACAAACTCTGTCACCTTCTGAAGAAGGTGGCAGAGTTTGTCATAAAAACATTGGCTATAATCAATACCCGTACCCAACTGGAAGGTTGGGAAGAGTTTATTCGTCATATATGTTGGGAAAGCACGAGATCCTTTTCTTTTTCACAGTGAAGCGCTTTGTTTGCATTAGCATCACAGGAGTAGTTGTAAGGAGTTTCTGCATTCTCCCTGTGACTGTGTAGGTTTCCTCCGGTGCTCAGGTTTCCTCCCATATTCCAAAGACAAATGGATTAGTAGGTTAATTGGTCACATGGCTGGGGCAGCCCCAAGTCCTGCCACACATAATATCCTCACACGGTTCAGGAGAACAACACAAGAAACCACAACAACAACAACAGCAACAAAATAACACCAGCAAACCAAGCCCTTTCCTCTTTCTCACCCACTCACCCACACGAACCTATTGTCTTCCAACCGTAGGACAGGCGGTCTCTGCACATCCAGCCTCCCGAAGACCCAGAGATATCGGGCCTCCGACTGCAATAGCAGACCTGAGTGGTTCCAAACAGGGTCAGGCTCCACAGAACACAGCTGCAAACATTTACAATGGGGGAATCATTGTAGTGTGTTAGCTTTGAAAAGCACACTCCCAAGGCAGTCGCATAGCAGCAACACATTACGGCTTCCTTAAAGCAGAGAGTGAGGCTGCAGGGGAGAATAATTCAGTCCTTAAACTTGGATAAAGATTAAAGAAGAGCTGCCCTGCAATAGCATAAACCATTTCTAAATTCTGCAAGAGTATTTACAAACTGTGAAACTTATCCTTAGTAGACACTAGAGTTAAAAAGTCTAACACTAGAAGCACAGGTTTAAACTAAGGGTGGGAGGTAAAGAAAGGATCACAGGAGGGACTTTTTCACCCAAAGGATGGTCGGAATCTGAAATACATAACCTGAATGAGCAATGGAAGCAGGTGCTCACACAATAGTTAGGAATTATGTAGGTGAGCGCAGACCTGGATGACTGTGGACCAATTGCTGGTATGCCTTCATCGTGATTGCATCAATATATTGGGCCGAGTGTTGGCACATGGCCAAGTGGTTAAGGTGCTCGTCTAGTGATTTGAAGGTCGCTAGTTCGAGCCTTGGCTGAGGCAGCGTGGGTGTCCTTGAGCAAGGCACTTAACCACACATTGCCCTGTGACGATACTGGTGCCAAGCTGTATGGGTCCTAATGCCCTTCCCTTGGACAACATCAGTGGCATGGAGAGGGAAGACTTGCATCATGCGCAATTGCTGGTCTTCCATAAAGCCTTGCCCAGGCCTGCGCCCTGGAAACTTTCCAAGGTGCAAATCCATAGTCTCATGAGACTAATGGATGCTTATTGGGCCCAGGATAGACCCTCTGAAATGTTGACTTGAAACTGCTCACCCTACCCACTTCAATGATTCGAAACAGAAAGGATTTTGCCAGAGATTAGAGGGCAATGAAGAAAATGGGTGTTTTAAAAAATTATTCCACTTTAATACTTATTTTATGTATTTATATGTTTTAACCGTTTTAGGCTTATTTTTGAAAGATTTTTTAAAATAAATTACTTCAGTTTTGGGTGGCAGTGTGGAGATATGTCTCTACCAAAAGAGGTGCTATGTACTCCTTCCCTCTGTTAGCCTGCAAGTCACCCTTGGACAAGGTGTAGCACCTGCTTAGTCCCCCCGATGAGGATGATGTGAAGCCATGAGAGCAGGAGGTGGATGGTCATATGAGCAGCTGGTGCATATCACAAGTCCTGGTTATGCAACCACTGACGCCAGTCAGACAATCTCTGAATAGCACTGATAATGGTTGAGGTCACCTATCTTGTAAAAACACCACCCAGAAGAAAGCAAAGGCGAATCACTTGTGTAGAAAATCTTGCCAAGGACAACCATGGTCATGAAAAGACCATGATTGTCTGTGTCATACAACACGGCAGATGACAAATCAACGAACTTCAGTTTCAGTTATTTTTCAGTGTCCCTGAAAATAACAGTCCTTTGATAGCTATCAAAATCTGATTACGGTTCAGAACCAGAATCAGAGTCAGAACCATAATCAGGTTTATTATCACTGATATATGTTATTAAATTTATTGTTTTTTTTGGCAGTAGTACAGCACAATACATTAAAATTACTATAAGTTACAATAAGACTATAAATAGAGAGGTAGCGTTCATGGGTTCAAACTTCAAAATTCAAAGTAAGTTTATTATCAAAATACACATATGTCACCATATACAAAGCTAAGATTCCTTTTCTTGCAAGCAATCACAGTAAATACAAGAAACACAATAGAATAAATGATAGATCACACCAAACAGGGTGAACAACAATCAATGTAAAAATACAAAACTAAATAATAATAATAATAATAATATTAAAATATATAAGCAATAAATATCAAGAATATGAGATGAAGAGTCCATGAAAGTGAGTCTAGTTCATTGGGAACAGTTCAGTGATGGGGCAAGTGAAGTTATCCCCTCTGATCAAACTGTCATAACTGTTCCTGAACCTGGGGGTGCAGGATCTGAGGCTCCTGTAACTTCTTCCTGATGGCAGTAGCAAGAAGAGATCATGGCCTTGGTGGTGGGGGACCCTGATGATGGATGCTGCTTTCCTGAGACAATGCTTCATGTAGATGTGCTCCGTAGTGGGGAGGGCTTTACCCATGATGGACTGAGCCATATCTACTACTTTTTGTATGATTTTCCATTTAAGGGCATTGGTGTTTCCATACCAGGCCATGATACCACCAGTCAATATAGTCTCCACCATACATACATCTATAAAAGTTTGTAAAAATTTCAGATGACGTACTGAATCTACACAAACTTCAAAGTAGAGGCGCTGCCGTGCTTTCTTCATAATGGTACTTACATGCTGGACATAAGACAGATTCTTCAATAAGTTAATACCGAGGAATTTAAAGTTGCAGAAACCTCTCTACCTCTCAGTGAGGGCTGGCTCCTGGGCCCCCAGTTTCCTCCTCCTGAAATCAATAATCAACTCCTTGGTCCTGCTGACATTGAGTGATACGTTGTGGTTGCAACACCCCCTAAGCCAGATTTTCAGACTCCCTCCTATGTGCGGATTCATCGCCACCCTTGCCAACAACAATGGTGTTGTTGGCAAATTTAAGTATGACATTGGAGCTGTGTTCACCCTCACAGTCATAAGTATAAAGTGAATAGAGCAGCGGACTAAGCACACAGCCTTGTGGTGCACCTGTGCTGACGGCGATTGTGGAGGAGATGTTGTTGCCAATCCGAACTGACAAGGGTCTGCAAGTTAGGAAATCGAGGATCCTTGCACAAGGATACAAAGAGACCTAGGACTTAAAACTTAATAATTAGTTCTGAAGAGATAATAGAATTGAATGCTGAGCTGTTGAATTTCATCATCAAACATTTCCACAAGATGTATTTCAGATACTGTACATATGTATCATATAATAATATTTGTCACAAATCTCCACATAATATTTATCTGAGGTATACACTTACAGAAAGGAGAGGAAAGAAAGATTAATCGAAAGAAGAAAATCATGTACTGAGTAGGGAGTGATCTATTTTTTACAACATATACATTGACTTGTGAAAATAAAATCAGGCCTATGAGGTGTTATGCAGTTACACCATTTTTTCCAGTATGAATAAAATTGTTCCAACTTATGATTAACAGATGCTGTTATCTTCTCCATTTTGTAAATGTCCATTGTAATTTCCATCCATACATTTAAAGTTGGGCTCTCCTGTGATAACCATTTCCTGGTAAGGGTCTTTTTACCAGCCATCAGCAAATTAATATTCATTAAATATTTATCTCTTTTCAACCAATCTTGAGGTATATACCCAAAATACATGGTCTTACTCTCTAAGGGTATTTCACATTTAAAGATGTCTTGTAGGGCATTATGTATCCCACTCCAATAGTCTTTGCATTCCCAGAAAATATGATAATGGTTTGCATTTTGATTTCCACAATTTCTCCAGCAAACAGGGGGGTTACTATTATAATGGGATTTCTGAGAGGGTGTAATAAAATATCTTATCAAGTTTTTCCACCTGAACTCCTTCCATTCCTGTGAACTGGTACACTTCCATTGATACCTCCATATTATTGTCCAGTCTTCCTCAGATATTATTATCCCTCCTTCCTTCTCCCATTTTGTTTTAATGTATGAAGTCGAATGTGCTTTAAGATTTGACAAACCCTTATAAACGCTTGAAATTATTCTACTACCGTTGTCTGAATTATATGCTTTTCTAAGTAGCTCTATCAGACATGTACTTGCCTTGGTTACATTTTTAACCATCCTATTAACATACTGTCGCATCTGTAAATACCGGTAAAAGTCTTCTTTTTCTAATAAGTGTTTCTCTTTGAGCATTTCAAAACTGAACAGTGTTCCTTCTTTCATTATATTGCAAGTAGCTGTTATTCCTTTCGCTGTCCAGTCCTTAAATCTAGCATCCAGTTTATTTGGCGTAAAATCCGAGTCATATGCGCACTATTTAAGAATTGCAATGTCTCTCTAATTTATATTCTTTTATTTTTTGATCACGTTTTGCACTATTCACCTAATTTATATTTTAATATATACTTTTAGTGAAATTTATTGTTTTTATTAATATATATTGTGATATAATGCACTGCAAAACAGCAAGTTTCATGACACATGTTAGTGATACATGCGGCTGTGGAGGCCAAGTCATTGGGTGTATTTAAGGCAGAGATAGATAGGTTCTTGATTAGCCAGGGCATCAAAGGGTATGAGGTGAAAGCAGGGGAGTGGGGTTGACTGGAAGGATTGGATCAGCCCATGATTAAATGGCGGAGCAGACACAGTGGGCCGAATGGCCTAGTTCTGCTCCTATATTTTATGGTCTTATGATTTTGATTTTGAGGTTATGGTCATTGAATATAGGAACTAGGACATTATTTTGTAATTGTGTAAGTCGTTGGCGAGGCTCCACAGAGTACTGTGCAGAGTTTTTGTCACCTTGTTATAGGAAAGATATTATTAAACTAGAAAGAGTCGAGAGTGGATTTCCCAGGATAGTGCCTGGATTTGGGGGCCTGAATTACAAGGAGAGCTTAGGGAGGCCCGGATGTAATTCTCTGAAATGTTGGAAATTGACAGCTGACCTGATCATGGTATACAAGATCATGAGGTGCATAGTCTTTTTCCTAGGGAGGAGGTGTTAAAAACAAGAAGGCATGGGTAAGATCAGAGGTGGGAGATTTAATAAAGGACATCAGGACAGCATTTTTATGCAAAGGGTGGTGCATATATATTTGGAGTGAGCTTCCAGAAATGGTGGTTGAGGCAAGCATAAGAACAATTTTTAAGTGACATCTGGGTAAGTACATGGACAGAAGGTATTTAGAGGGCTATGGGCCAAATACAGTTGTCTGGGCAACACAGCCAATATGGATGAGTTAGGCTGAAGACTCAACGACTGTATGACTCCATGACAGATTCTGGACAAAACGTATACAAAACATTGCCAATATTGAGCATGCATTCATAGGAGATGGATTTGGAAATGGTTTTTACATGCACAGATTGGCAGCAGCATAGAGCAAATTTGCCCCAAGCATGTCTATAACCATGAAATGGCCACATCACAATTCCAAGTAAAGGCACAATTTCAGTAAGACACCTACATCTACACCCTCTCAACCTCAGCATTGTTGATCTAGGCACATATCTCTGCCTATTTCAACAACGTTGAGGTTGAGAGTGTTGAAAGCTTCAAGTCCCTGGGAGTGAGCATCACCAACAGCCAGTCCTGGTCCAATGAAGTGGACGCATGACCAAGAAAGCTCACTAACACTTCTACTTCATTTGAAGGTTAAAGAAACAAGCATGCCCCCGTCAACCCCTAATAATTATATCTAAGTTTCAGGGAAAGCATCCTATCTGGATGCATAATAGTTTGCTATGGCAACTGCAAGAATCTGCAGTTTGTGGGCACAGCTCATCACAGAAACCAGCCGCCCCTTTATTGTCTGGCTGTGGCGACCCACTTTCTGGCACACACGAACCGGCTCACGAAACAGCACACGCAGGCAGAGGGCCAGCCCAGAAAAGGGCGCCAGGCCATCTTCACCAGCAGGGGTATAATCCCGCGCGCGGGAAGGGTCTGGGAATATGCATTCCCCTTGGCAGTCCTGCCCCAGGGAGGGCGGGAATGGGAAGGCTTTAAAGCAGGCCGCGAAGTTTGAATAAATCTCTTTCATCGCAACTCTAACTCACTGACTCCGTGTGGTTATTCTAGCGCTGTGTGTAGCACACCGCTACATTTCTATACTTCTCATTGCTTCGGCAAAGCAGCCAGTATAATCAAAGACGCCATTCACCCTGATATTCTCTCTTCTTCCCTCTCCGTGGGCATAAGACACAAAAGCCTGAAAGCACATACCACCAGGCTCAAGGACAATTTCTAGTCCACTGCTATAAGACTGTGAAATGGTTCCTTAGTACAACTCTTGATCAATGTTCCCTCTAATTTATAATGACCAGTGTGTGCAAAAATCTTGTGCTTTGCATTATTTTCCCCAGTGACAACACGTGCACACTGGATAATTTCTTCAATAAAAACAGTAGAAATAAGCTAGTTGTAAAACTGCAGACAAATCGTCGCAAACTCCACGTTGTCAACACCATCCACGTCAGAAACCAGAAGAGGAAATACGATTGTGTACAATCATGAAATATACTCAACATGCCAGTGAGGTAGAGGGTTATAACCTTTTGTGCGCAGTTTAAATTCCCTTGTGTGTTAATAGCAAAAGATGTGTGCATGTGCACAAGCGCATACCTTAGAGAGAACTTTGCTCTTGACATCATGATCTTGTTATGAACCTGCACCTTATCATCTACTGGCACTACACTTTATTCTCCATTCTGTTTTTCTCACCTTCTACTATCTCAATTCTGTGTAACGAATGGATCTGTATGAATAGTATACAAGGCAAGCTTTGCACAGTACTTCAGTACGTATGACAATAATAAACCAATTCCATTTTAGATTCAAATTCCAATGAGTCCACGGTGAATTTGTTGGAAAGTAAACCATTAGTTCCTCATTCTCATTGATACATGTTTGAAATTGATGAAACAGCTGATTGTATAATAGCTGATAGTACCATTGGAGTTGAGCTGGACCTTTGCTATGCTTAGAAGCATTTTTGTCTGACAATAAGTCTTCCATTTTTTCAGAATATCATGCTAAATAACCACATTGAATACCTATTGATTTTCCCATGAGATCCTGCTTCTAATGAGACATTGTGTGTGTGTGTGATAGAAGAAGCCTCAAAGAAGCAGATTTTAAGGCTGATCTATCTTCATGATGAATCAGTGACTGGCTAACTTGTTTAAATACGTATAACTTCACACTTGACTACAGGTTTTACTCCTGTTGAGCTGGATGTTAATGCATCACGGTATTTGCAACAAATTGAGGTTGACCCAGCGCAACACAGGGAGAAAGTAGTGAGGCAACAATTGGAGTAAAAGGAAGTATCCTGAAGGAAAGAAAAAATAGTTCCATCTAAGTGAAAGAATTTGCGTCACAAGGTCAGTAAGTGACTTCAAGATTCAACAGTCCAGACCTGAAAAAGTGCTTGGAAATAACGGCAGAAGTGTTGATATTGATCAAATGATCACAACGAGACACAAGTCCAAAGATACTGAAGTAATTTGTGACAATGAATCTATTCCAGATGTTGATGTATAATCAGCAACTGGTGAAGAATCACAGAACCCCTGTGAGATGTGCTAAAAGATTAGCGTGATCTTAAGTTCAAGGAGATAATGCATCATTAGAAACAAGTGCACAGCTGACAAAGTCAACCCAAATCAGGCAATACTTGGATTGAGTTGTTTTCCGATCTTGGCTATTTACTTGCAAGTGTTTCAAACCATACGAGGAGACACTGTCACTGTGCTGTTGATTGTTGTGTGTGTACCACCACCACTTCTGAATGCCTGGCCTTTATATACTTTGAAATCAGCTGACTGGACGTCATTCTAGAAACTGAGTAGTGACACGGGGAGGAAATCTCATTGCTGAGTGGCAAAATTCGTGCGTTGGGGTCTGGTATTTTGCCCATATGGGCTCAAAATAAGTTTGAGGTCTGTGTGTTTGCATACAGAATTGTTAATGGAAAACTAACAATTCTAGGAATTCCCTCACATGCTGCTTGTTCGCTTGCACCATGATTCTCACTGATGCCCAATCAAATTTGTGCCCCTCTCATGGGTAGAGACTAAAGGGAATTGGTTATTCTCCTTTACAGCCAGTTGATGTTCATGGATTCCTGTGGATAGTTTTCTCCCAATTTGGCTGAGGTAATATTTGCTGCAGTCCCCACATTGGATTTCGTAAACCACATTGGTCCTGTCTGATAGTTTGGTTCATTCTTTTGATCTGCAAAGTACTCTCCTCAACGTTGCTGTTGGCTTGTGCGTGACTGAAGTTCAGTGTTCTTGGAGCAGTCAGGCTGTCATTTTCGTGATATTTCAAATGTATGGAAGGACAATTCATTTGGTCACTTCTTGGTAGGTGCATTGAGAACAACTCAACCCAACCATTAACCACCTGTGCTACACATCTTCTGAATTATTTCTGACAGAGGCAATACTTGCTTCATTGTTAGCCTCTGATGAAGTTGCCAAAGATAGGATAGTGGCTACTGTTGTTCCATTGTTTAAAAAGGGTATCAAGGACAAGCTGGGGAACTCCAGAGAGGGCAGCCTGACATCAGAAATAGGAAAGCCACTAGAGGGAATTCTGAGAAACAGGATCTACCAGCATTTACATAGGTAGAGTCTGATTAGAAACATAGAAACACAGAAAACCTACAGCACATACAGGCCGTTTGGCCCACAAAGTTGTGCCGAATATATCCCTACCTTAGAAATTACTAGGGTTACCCACAGCCCTCCATTTTTCTAAGCTCCATGTACCTATCCAAAAGTCTCTTAAAAGACCCTATCATATCCGACTCTACCATCATTGCCGGCAGCCCTCACCACTCACCACTCTCTGTGTAAAAAACATATCCCTGATATCTCTTCTGTACCTACTCCCAAGCACCTTAAACCTGAGCCCTCTTGTGACAGCCATTTCAGCCCTGGAAAAAAGCTTCTGACTATCCACATGATCAATGCCTCTCATCATCTTATACACCTCTATCAGGTCACCTCTCATCCTCCGTCGCTCCAAGGAGAAAAGGCCGAGTTCACTCAACCTGTCTTCATAAGGCATGCTCCCCAATCCAGGCAACAGCCTTGTAAATCTCCTCTGCACCCTTTCTATGGTTTCCACATCCTTCCTGTAGTGAGGTGACCAGAACTGAGCACAGTACTCCAAGTGGGGTCTGACCAGGGTCCTATAAAGCTGCAACATTATCTCTCAGCTCCTAAATTCAATTCCACGATTAATGAAGGCCAATACACCGTATGCCTTCTTAACCACAGAGTCAACCTACGCAGCTGCTTTGAGTGTCCTGTGGACTCGGACCCCAAGATCCCTCTGATCCTTCACACTGCCAAGAGTCTTACCATTAATACTATAATCTGCCATCATATTTGACCTACCAAAATGAACCACTTCACACTTATCTGGGTTGAACTCCATCTGCTACTTTTCAGCCCAGTCTTGCATCCTATCAATGTCCCACTGTAACCTCTGACTGCCCTCCACACTATCCACAACACCCCCAACCTTTGTGTCATCAGCAAACTTACTAACACATCCCTCCACTTCCTCATCCAGGTCATTTATAAAAATCATGAAGAGTAGGGGTCCCAGGACAGATCCCTGAGGCACACCACTGGTCACCAACCTCCAAGCAGAATATGACCCGTCTACAACTACTCTTTGCCTTCTGTGGGCAAGCCAGTTCTAGATCCACAAATCAATGTCCCTTTGGATCCCATGCCTCCTTACATTCTCAATAAGCCTTGCATGGGGTACCTTGTCAAATGCCTTGCTGAAATCCATATACACTATATCTACTGCCCTTCCTTCATCAATGTGTTTAGTGACATCCTCTAAAAAATACGATCAGGCTCGTAAGGCATCACTACAATCACCAAGATCCTTTTCCCATTGTGAATACTGAAGTAAAGTATTCATTAAGTACCTCTGCTATTTCCTCCTATTCCATACATACTTTCCCACTGTCACACTTGATAGGTCCTATTCTTTCACGTCTTATATTCTTGCTCTTCACATACTTGTAGAATGCCTTGGGGTTTTCCTTAATCCTGCCCACCAAGGCATTCTCATGGCCCCTTCTGGCTCTCCTAATTTCCCTCTTAAGCTCCTTCCTGTTAGCCTTATAATCTTCTAGATCTCTAACATTATCTAGCTCTCTGAACCTTTTGTAAGCTTTTCTTTTCTTCTTGACTAGATATACTACAGCCTTTGTACACCATGGTTCCTGTACCCTACCATAACTTCCCTGTCTTATTGGAATGTACCTATGCAGAACTCCACACAAATATCCCCTGAACATTTGCCACATTTCTTCCGTACTTTTCCCTGAGAACGTCTGTTCCCATTTTAAGATTCCAGATTCCTTCCTGATAGCCTCATAATTCCCCTTACTCCAATTAAATGCTTTTCTAACTTGTCTGTTCCTATCTCTCTCCAATGCTATTGTAAAGGAGATAGAATTATGATCACTATCTCCAAAATGCTCTTCCACCAAAAGATCTGACACCTTAGGAGGATTCAGAATGCTTTGAGTTCAGGGAGCTATGCTTGATGAACCTTTTCATGTTTTTTGAAAAAGAAATGAAAAAGGTAAATGAGGGCAGGGTTGTGAATGATGTTTATTTGGACTTTAGGAACACCTTCAACAAGATCCCACACGATATGCTGATCAGGAAGGTTAGGATCCATGGTATCCAGGGAGAACTAGTAGGTGGATTCAAAATTGATTTGGAGGTTTGAAGCAGAGGGTGCTGGTTGAAGTTTGTTTCTTATAATAGAGGCCAGAGACTAGTGATGTGTTGCAGGGGTTGATGTTGGGACAGTTGTTATTCATTAATTGGATGCAAGTGCACAAGGCTTTATCTGTAAATGTGCAGATGACGCGCAAGTAGGAGGTTTTGTTGATATTGAAGAAGATTATTGTAGATTAAGGGGATCTTGGTCAGTTAAGTAAGTGGATTAAGGAATGGCAAACGGAGTTCAACAGAAAACAATGTGAGATGATGTATTTTGGACAGTCAAACCAGTGTGGTATTTATACTACAAATGGTAGGACACTATGGAGAATAATAGAATCGGGGACTGAGGAGTGCAAGTGCGTAGTTCATTGAAAGCAGCATTACAGGTAGATAGGCTGGTGAAAAAAGCATTTAGCATCCTGGCCTTCCTTAGTCAGGGCACCAAGAATAGGAGTTGGGATATTATTTTGCTGTTGTATTGGTGAGACTGCACTTTGAGTACTCTGTAAAATTTTGGTCACGCAGTTACAGGAAAAATGTGGTTAAACGGAAAAGAGTGTAGAAAAGCTTTATGAGGATTAGAGGGCTTGAGTTAAAGAGGCTAGGTCTTTATTCCTTGAAATGTAAGAGATTGAAGGATAACATTATAGATATGATAACAATTATGAGTGGCATAGATTATGAGAGCTAGATGGTAAAGTTCTTTTCCCCTGGGCAAGGGAGACCAAAACTAGGGGGCATAATTTTAGGGTGAGATTTAAAAGGGATCTGAGGGGCAACTTCTTCACGTGGTTATTATATGGAAGAGGCTACCAGAGAAATGCCCTAGACAGGTCCAATTGCACTTGAGTAGATACACAAAGGGTGGAGCTCAGAGGGAAATGGGATAAATACAGGAAATTATTTCTAGCTGCTGGGCACCGTGGTCATCAATGGACTCACTGGACCAAACGACCTCCCTCTGCAGTATATGTACCTTCATTGATAACTTCATTAGGTACTTCAGGCAATAAAGTGGCAACTGAGTGTTTGTTTGTGGTTTCCTGCTTCTGTAGGTCATCTTCCTGTTCAGCGATGCTCTTCTGCACACCACTGTTACAACACATTGTTATTTAATTTGTCATCTCCTTCCTGTCAGCTTGAACTAGTCTGGACAGTCAATAGACAATAGACAATAGGTGCAGGAGTAGGCCATTCAGCCCTTCAAGTCAGCACCGCCATTCACTGTGATCATGGCTGATCATCCACTATCAGTACCCTTTTCCTGCCTTCTCCCCATATCTCTTGACTCTTCTATCATTAAGAGTTCTATCTAACTCTTTCTTGAAAGCATCCAGAGAATTGGCCTCCACTACCTTCTGAGGCAGAGCATTCCACAGATCCACAACTCTCTGGGTGAAAAAGTTTTTCCTCAACTCTGTTCTAAATGGCCTACTCCTTATTCTCAAATTGTGGCCTCTGGTTCTGGACTCTCCCAACATCGGGAACATGTTTCCTGCCTCTAGCATGTCCAATCCCTTAATAATCTTATATGTTTCAATCAGATCCCCTCTCATCCTTCTAAATTCCAGTGTATACAAGCCCAGTCAGTTCCTCTGACCTCTCTCATTGACAAGGTGATTATGCCCACAGATCTCTGCTCACTGTATATTTTGTTGTTGTTTTGCACATCTTGCTGTAAACTCTAGACTGCTGTGCATGAAAGTGCCTGGATATCAGCAGTTTCTGAGATAATCAAGCCACACCCTTTGGCATCAAAAATCACTCCACAATCAAAGTCACTTCGATCACATTTCTTCCCCATTCTGATATTTGGTCAGAAGAACAACTGAACCGCTAGACCTTGTCTGCATTCTTTTATGCATTAGGTTGCTGCCACCTGATTGGCTGATTAGATAATTGCCTAATGAGCAGGTGTACAGGTGTAGTTAATAAAGTGGCTGCTGACTATAGTTCTATAACTCTAAGACTCTAAAGTCAGTTCACGGATGGGATCAGTCATTACGGTAGAGGTGAAGACAGTTTACACACTTGCCTACAAAGAAGAAAATAGGAGTGGAGTATCTATATTTATCAATAAATCACAGAGTCATAGAGCATGGGAGCAGGGCTTTTGGCCCAACTGGTCCATGCTAACCCAGAGCTGTATGAATAACTAGAAATGCAGTGGAATCCTGTGCTGCAGCAATGATTTGTGTTATCATTAACTGATGATATAGAAATGAAGATATAGCCATGAGTAAAGATGGACAGATAATACTGCAGTCGCTTGAAGCAGTATCTTCAATGCTGAACACTCAGTTTGACTACTGGGTTTTAGACTGTTTTTATGATGCATTGTTTCACCACTTTTTTTAGGTTATGAAGACACGCAGTCCTCTTTTATTGTCATTTAGTAATGCATGAATTAAGAAATGATACAATATTTCCTCCGGTGTGACATCACAAAACACAGGACTGAAAAAACTAACGAAACCACATAATTATAACATATAGATACAACAGTGCAACAAGACTATAACTTGATGAAGAACAGTCCATGAGCACAGTAAAAAGTTCAAAGTTTCTCAGATGTCCCACATCTCACGCAGACGGGAGAAGGAAGAAAATCTCTCCCTGCCATGCCCGACCACAGTCCGACTCTGAGTCGTCCGAAAACTTCAAGCCTCTGATCAGCTCTCCGACACCGAGTACCATCTCTATCCGAACGATTCGACCTCAATCTCGGTCGCCAACAGCAGGCAAAGCCGGGGATTTCGAGGCCTTCCCTCCGGAAGATTCTCGATCGCACCGTAACAAAAGCAGCGAACTTGCATTTCAGAAATTTCTCCAGATGTTCCTCTGTGCTTTCACGTCTGTCTCCACCAAATCAGAATTGTCCATGGCCCCTATTTAACGGATACGATATCATTTTCACTGGGGGGCTGCGCACACGCGGCGTGCTGCTATCTCTCCTCACGCCACTTTGTGAGTAATTTAGCATAGATATTGTTTATCTTTATACACTTGACTGCAAGAAATAACTAACCAAAGAATCCACACTTGTATTTCCTCTACTGTATGTATTACTTCTGTCCAACTTAAAATGTGTCATTGTAGCCACTGGACTTCATGTCGGTGACCAGGCCACTTGTTCTGGGTTTGCAGTGCAGAGATTACTGGGTGGGACTGACAAGCATTGTGCTTTGCTGTACCAGACTGCGCAAGTTTAGAATATTGGTACATAGTCCGTATCTAAACAAGTAATTTTCCCCCAAACTTGTGATCCAAGTTGTTTGTGCAAATAAAGCAGTTAAAAATTCTATATTGTAGCAGTAGTACGAGATAGATGGATTGAGTGGTCTGCTTCTATGCTTACACTTGACTTGATTCAATGTAAGAACAGTGTAATAATTAATCCAATTGAGGACAAGCCATTTCATGTGTTTTAATGTAAATGTAGCTCCTCTGCTCTGCAAAGCTCAGGAACTAGGAGTCATTTGAAACAAGACTATTCATAAAATCAACAAAATAAACCTCAAAAGAATTTGAAAATGAATCACATTTTTTCTTTACATTCTTTGATTTTTTTTTAATTGGGGCGCTCATGGTCTTGCATTAAATATCTCTTTGAAGAACAAAGATTATCTGATAACTATTCATGAAGCATAATGTTATTTTAAGCCATTGATGTACTTTTCTGATTTTATTTCTCTTGTAAGTAATTGTATCTCAGTAAAATGAGACAAACATCTTAGCTCTACCAGTGTATGAAATATCCCATTGTTTGAAGACCGTCCAAGACTAGTCCAGGCAAGTGAGATCATCTGCTTTTATCCAGAGAAGTTAAAAATATTGTCAAACATTTATTTGGAGAGCTATTATATAAACTTTTCAGAATGGATGAGTGCCTTGCTGTGTGTAAAGAGAAGTTTTCAGCATTGCCACCCATGCATGATGGTTGACGTTAGAAGAAGGACTAAAAGTCCTGAAATAGAAACAGCAAATTGTGGAATTACTCACTATGTCAAACAGCAGTCATGAAGAGAGGACAGTCCAATGAAGAGTCATCGATTTGACACATTAACAATGTTTCTGTCTACTTTGTGCTGTCTCACCTACTGATCATTTGCAGCATTTTATATTTTGGGAGCAGATTTCTATTTCCTAATTATTATGCAGCTGAACTCTTTTCTTGAGGGCACATTTTTTCACCTATTCTTTACAGGATCCTCATGTGAATTGGCAGCAATCCCATTCCAATTTCCTATTTTACAAAGAGGAAAACAGTTCTTCTGTGTATTAACTTCTGTTAGCACCATTACGTCATAGAAAGCTACAGACCAAATGTTGGTACCGATGCATTCTTGATAGCCAGTAGGGACTTGATGGGTCAAAGGGCATAGTTCTATGCTGTGTGACTCTATTACATTGTTTATGAGAATGCCTAAAGCCTATCAGTGTTTAGTAACACAAGGAGGATAAGGTTCTCTATCAAAGGCAAGACTTTTTAAAGGAAAATAATTTAGCTTTCTTTGTGTGCTTCATAATCTTTGTACTCCAAGGCTAATCACGTGTTATTCTGGCTGAGAATATGCAGCAACAAATGGCCGGGAAATCCATAGACTGTCAAACAAAGCATTTTAGAACAGTTGCTGTGGTGAGCAGCTTGTGTCAAAAGAAATACCCAATAAAGATCACTGATCTGATAAGAGGAAAATTCTCTCATTACTGCTGGCTAAAGATTGAATATAGAGTCGTTAGATAGACAGACAAACAGAGGTAGAGGGGCTAAGATATTTAGGTTTGGAATTCCAAAGCTGACAGGTTTGTACTGCTCATTGAGGCTGTGGAGCTGGAGAGGAAAGGTGGCCTCAGAAGATGATAAAATGTAAAGAAGTTTCTTTCTTATTCTATAAAAAAAAGGGTGTCATGGAAGTGTAGTGGTTTTACATATATATATATATATATAGGCATCCATTAGTCTTGTGAGACCATGGATTTGTGCCTTGGAAGGTTTCCAAGGCGCAGGCCTGGGCAAGGTTGTATGGAAGACCGGCAGTTGCCCATGCTGCAAGTCTCCCCTCTCCACACCACCCATGTTGTCCAAGGGAAGGGCACTAGGGCTGATACAGCTTGGCACTGGTGTTGTCGCAGAGCAATGTATGGTTAAGTGCCTTGCTCAAGGACACAACACACTGCCTCAGCTGAGGCTCGAACTAGCGACCTTCAGATCACTAGACCGACGCCTTAACCACTTGGCCGTGCGCCAACACGAAGTGGTTAGCACAATGCTTTACAGTACCAGTGGCCCGGGTTCTATTCCTGGCGCTGCCTGTAAGGAATTTGTACATTCTCTTTGTGACCACATGGGTTTCCTACCACAGTCCAAAGATGTACCAGTTGGTAGATTAATTGTTCAGTGTAAATTGTCCCATGGTTAGGTTAGGGTTTACTGGCCAACGTGGCTCGAAGGGCTGGAAGGGCCTATTCCTCACCGTACCTCAATAAATTAGTATAACATTTATTAAGTTACCATTTTGTACTTCCATATAAAAATACAAAATAGCTGAATAGCAGAAAAACTTCCATGTGTTCTCTGTAGGTTTTTTTGCAGTGAAAGGTGACTGAATCCTAGATTTTGCAGTTTTTGATTTGTATGTTGATGGCTTGTCTTTGGCATGACCCTGGTTAGTGTCTTTGCTCTGTTCTAGTGTTACGTTTTATGGTTCACCCATGATGGTTTGCCAAGAAATGATATGCTTCGGTTAGGAAATCGACAAATTAAACATAAAAATGTACACACATGTGAATTTTTATAGTGCAATTAATTTAATCATTCATAATTCAAGCTAATCAAGAAAATACTTAATCAGAGCTACATACATGGTGATGAATACATTTGAAATTCCCTGGAATTTCCAGGTGACTCTCAATTGAAATAGAAACATAGAAACATAGAAAATAGGTGCAGGAGTAGGCCATTCGGCCCTTCGAGCCTGCACCGCCATTTATTATGATCATGGCTGATCATCCAACTCAGAACCCAGCCTTCCCTCCATACCCCCTGACCCCTGTAGCCACAAGGGCCATATCTAACTTCCTTTTAAACATAGCTAATGAACTGGCCTCAACAGTTTGCTGTGGCAGAGAATTCCACAGATTCACCACTCTCTGTGTGAAGAAGTTTTTCCTAACCTCGGTCCTAAAAGGCTTCCCCTCTATCCTCAAACTGTGACCCCTCGTTCTAGACCTCCCCAACATCGGGAACAATCTTCCTGCATCTAGCCTGTCCAATCCCTTTAGGATCTTATACGTTTCAATCAGATCCCCCCTCAATCTTCTAAATTCCAACGAGTACAAGCCCAGTTCATCCAGTCTTTCTTCATATGAAAGACCTGCCATCCCAGGAATCAATCTGGTGAACCTTCTTTGTACTCCCTCTATGGCAAAGATGTCTTTCCTCAGATTAGGGGACCAAAACTGCACACAATACTCCAGGTGTGGTCTCACCAAGGCCTTGTACAACTGCGGTAGTACCTCCCTGCTCCTGTACTCGAATCCTCTCGCTATAAATGCCAGCATACCGTTCGCCTTTTTCACCGCCTGCTGTACCTGCATGCCCACTTTCAATGACTGGTGTATAATGACACCCAGGTCTCGTTGCACCTCCCCTTTTCCTAATCGGCCACCATTCAGATAATAATCTGTTTTCCTATTTTTGCCACCAAAGTGGATAACTTCACATTTATCCACATTAAATTGCATCTGCCATGAGTTTGCCCACTCACCCAACCTATCCAAGTCACCCTGCATCCTCTTAGCATCCTCCTCACTGCTAACACTGCCACCCAGCTTCGTGTCATCCGCAAACTTGGAGATGCTGCATTTAATTCCCTCATCCAAGTCATTAATATATATTGTAAACAACTGGGGTCCTAGCACTGAGCCTTGCGGTACCCCACTAGTCACCGCCTGCCATTCTGAAAAGGTCCCGTTTATTCCCACTCTTTGCTTCCTGTCTGCTAACCAATTCTCCACCCACACCAATACCTTACCCCCAATACCGTGTGCTTTAAGTTTGCACACTAATCTCCTATGTGGGACCTTGTCAAAAGCCTTTTGAAAATCCAAATATACCACATCCACTGGTTCTCCCCTATCCACTCTACTAGTTACATCCTCAAAAAATTCTATGAGATTCGTCAGACATGATTTTCCTTTCACAAATCCATGCTGACTTTGTCCGATCATTTCACCGCTTTCCAAATGTGCTGTTATCACATCCTTGATAACTGACTCCAGCAGTTTCCCCACCACCGACGTTAGGCTAACCGGTCTATAATTCCCCGGTTTCTCTCTCCCTCCTTTTTTAAAAAGTGGGGTTACATTAGCCACCCTCCAATCCTCAGGAACTAGTCCAGAATCTAACGAGTTTTGAAAAATTATCACTAATGCATCCACTATTTCTTGGGCCACTTCCTTAAGCACTCTGGGATGCAGACCATCTGGCCCTGGGGATTTATCTGCCTTCAATCCCTTCAATTTACCTAACACCACTTCCCTACTAACATGTATTTCGCTCAGTTCCTCCATCTCACTGGACCCTCTGTCCCTTACTATTTCTGGAAGATTATTTATGTCCTCCTTAGTGAAGACAGAACCAAAGTAATTATTCAATTGGTCTGCCATGTCCTTGCTCCCCATAATCAATTCACCTGTTTCTGTTTGCAGGGGACCTACATTTGTCTTTATCAGTCTTTTCCTTTTTACATATCTATAAAAGCTTTTACAGTCCGTTTTTATGTTCTCTGCCAGTTTTCTCTCATAATCTTTTTTCCCCTTCCTAATTAAGCCCTTTGTCCTCCTCTGCTGAACTCTGAATTTCTCCCAGTCCTCAGGTGAGCCACTTTCTCTGGCTAATTTGTATGCTACTTCTTTGGAATTGATACTATCCCTAATTTCTCTTGTCAGCCACGGGTGCACTACCTTCCTTGATTTAAAACTAGTAAATACACAGACCTCATCTCCTCTGTCTGGATTGGAAGCTTCATATGACATAAGAAACTTAATCCTTTGTTTTCTCTATAATAATTCATTGGTTCCAAAAATTCTAGGAAATTGAAATTCTAATAAATATAATGTTGAATATAATTTCAAAATCTGAGTCAATCTCCTGTTTATTGTGTTATTTAAGTCAGTTTGTGTCAATTTATGTATACATGGTTTTAACCAGATGTTAACAACATGTAGGAAGGGATATGGTGTATAATGCACTGAGCGATTGCAGGCGTTTTAGTGTTCTCCCATCAATTAAAGTGTTCACACACACAACAGGCTTTGGACGCAAGTCTCTACTGACGTTAAAGCTCCTACATGAAAGTAGTTTGAGGCATTATATCTCGGGGCATGAATACACAATGCCCAATTGATCCAAAATAAAAACATGTAAAAATATATCATCATGTAAAAATATATAATTTTTAGGTCAACTCGACTGAAGGAACTGTAGGGATCTCTTCCAGCAAGGTACATATTGAAGCAGTAGTGCCATCACTTGAGTCGAGTATGATGGTCTCCTAAGGGGTTGTCGATTGGTGGGTCCTCAGGTGGCTGTAGAAGCCGATCTGGATCCACATATTCTGGTGCAGTGTGGGCAAGACTAAGTGGTGGCTGGGTTGGTAGTTGCGTCTTTTGGTTGTTCAGTCTCTCTTTTCACAGCTGTCACTTGCTCTCTGCAGCACAGCGGAGGTCGCTCTCATGTAGCGCAGCTCCCTTTGAACAGATTTCCTCCCGGTGTATCTATTGAGGTCAATGTCTTCCTAGTTTTTAAATGCAATGCTGAATTCCACCAGGCTGATTTTGATTCAAAGGTTCATTTATCATCAAAGTGTGTATGCAGTATACACCTCTGAGATTCTTCTCCTCCAGAGAGGCATGAAACAATGGAAACGATGGAGGTCAGTTCAAAGAGAAACAGCAAACCCACCCTCCCCCACACAAAAAATGGCAAGACGATCATCAACCCCTCCCCAAACAAAATGCAACAAAACGTTGGCCCCCAACTTCCCCGCCCCACATGAAATGCAACAAGACCATTGTCCCCCAAATCCCCCTCCACCCGCACAATGCCTTTGCCCGACAGTGGCTTGTTGACTTTCCTTCAACTGGGAATAAAGCATCTGTTTGGAGAGATGTGATTTCGGTGTCCAGATATATTTAGGTATTGATCGTTCATTACTTTAGCTTATCCCAGTGGGGTTTAGATACTTCTGAAGTGTAGGGATAGTGCCAGCAAAGCGACTGCCTATTTGCATAAGGTACAATCCCACAAATGACAAGAAAACTGATATTCATTCAAATATAAACAATGGCCTGGGCCCCATTCCCCTCTCTAAAAGTACACATTATGTTTTACAATCCGTCAGACAGACAAGTCTGCGGTTATGTGCTTAACCTAAATGACAGCACCTTCAGCAGTTGCATTCTACCTTATTTCTGCAGAATGGTGTCGGCCTGGATATTGTAAACAAGGTGGCATTTCTAGAATGTGTCAGGAGTGCTCAACTTGTGTCAGTGACACATCTGAGGAGGCTTAAATGAGTCAAGAAACTAAAAGGGTAAAGGAAGCCCTGAAGCGTTGCTATTACAATGTCTGTCCTTGGACATAGCTGAAGCCAAAGCAGAATGGCACGATCTTCTGGTGTCTGATACTTGCTTGCTTTCTTCAGTATCATGAATAATGCCTATGGATGAAAGCGATGAAGTCCTCTTGAAGCAGACATTAATCATATGGGAGATGATAAATGTATGCCCTTTGAAAACTTTTGGTTAAAAATACATTCGACTGTCTGAATGGTTGACGCTTTGGTTTACACTAAAACTATTCTGTGCTTTCCTGACCTGAGTATTTATAGCACCACAACAAAATTCTTCTTTGGACCATGACTGGGTTATGGGCTGAGCGCAGGTCAGTGGGACTAGGTGAGAGTAAGAGTTTGGCACGGACTAGAAGGGCCAAGATGGCCTGTTTCCGTGCTGTAATTGTCATATGGTTATATGACTGTGTTACCTTAACCTTGTAGAATATGAAGGCAAATGCCAAATGTCTGAAAAGAAGTTGAATGTGAACTTCAATGGAATAAATTCAACTCACATTTTGTCCACAGGGAGAATTATTTTTGCTTAGAAATTGATTCTTGATAGGTAACACCAAACATATGGTCTACAGTCCTCCACATCCTCCACACATCCTTCATAGCCAAGAATGCTCACCAACGCCTCTACTTTCTGAGAAGGCTGAAGAGAGCAGGTTAATGCACACCAACACTCATGGGAATATTGGAGTATTGTGTGCAGTTTTGGTCACCTACCTACCAGAAAGATGTAAACAAGGTTCAAAGAGTACTGAGAGAATTTACAACAATATTATTGGGTCTGGAGGCCCTGAGTTATAAGGAAAGATTGAATAGATTAGGGCTATATTTCTTAGAACATAGGAGATTTGATAGAGGTATACAAAATTATGAGGGGTATAGACAGGGTTAATGCAAGCAGGCTTTTCCACTGAGCTTGGATGGGACTATAACCAGAGATCATGGGTTAAGGGTGAAAGGTGAAAAGTTTAAGGGGAACCTAAGGAGAAACTGCTTCCCTAAGAGGATCATGAGTGGGTGGAATGAGCTGTCAGCACAAATGGTGCATGCAAGCTCGATTTCAATGTTTAAGCGAAGTTTGGATAAGTACATGGATGGTAGGTAGGGATATGGAGGGCTATGGTTGATGGGAATAGGCAGTTTAAATTGTTTTAGTATGGACTAGATGGGCTGAATGGTCTGTTTTTGTGCTGTGCTTCCCTATGACTATGACTCATGACATATTCTACAGATGCACAGTGGAGAGCATCCTAACGTGCATCACCATGTGGTACGGAAATTGTGCACTCTGGCGCACAGGCTATGCAATGGATAATTAAAACTGTCTACACACCATCAAAGACATATAGTGCTGCCAGGAAAAAGGGCAGCAATATCATGAAGAATCCCACCCTACCTACCTATGGACTGTTTGCCACACTTCCACCAGGGAAGAGTGCTGTGCAGCATCCACCTCAGGCCTGCTGGACTCCAAAACAGTTACCTGCCCCAAGCCATCAGGCTGGTTAACACCTCCACCCATTAACCCATTATTCCACCCCCAACTATCACCACGATATACACATCACACAGCGTACCTTTATGTACATACATTCAGTCTACATACTGTATATAACATTTAATTGAACATTGTGTTATATACGATTGCTTTTATATTCATATTTATTGTGTTTTTTTGGGTTTTTTTATTGTGTTCTTTAAGGTGATGGGTGAGTCCTGGGCTGGATGTCCTGCTCACTCAAGGAAGGTGAAGTGTCTTCCATAGCCACTCCTTTCCAGGTATAGTGATCACCGTGGGACCATTGCTTGGCTTGCCATAAGGCCATAAGTCTGTAAGACACAGGAGCAGAATTAGGCCATTCAGCCCATCGAGTCTGCTCCACCATTCCATCATGGCTGATCCCAGATCCCACTCAACCCCATACACCTGCTTTCTCGCCTTATCCTTCTCGCTCTGACTGATCAACTTCTGCCTTAAATATACGCATGGACTTGGCCTCCACCGCTGTCTGTGACAGAGCATTCCACAGATTCACTACTCTCTAGCTAAAACAAAATTCCTTCTCACCTCTGTTCTAAAGAGTTGCTCTCAATTTTGAGGTTGTACTCTTTAGTTCTGGATGTCTCCCACCAGAGGAAACAACCTTTCCACATCCACACTATCTAGTCCTTTCAACATTCGGTAGGTTTCAATGAGATTCCCCCACATTCTTCTAAATTGCAGTGAGTGCAGGCTCAAAGCTGCCAAGTGCTCCTCATATGTTAACCCCTTCATTCCTGGAATCATCCTCACGAACCTACTTTGGACTCTCTCCAATGACAACACATCCTTTCTGAGATATGGTGCCCAAAACTGTTGACAGTACTTCAATGGTAGCCTTATTAGTGTCTTATAAAGGCTCAGCATTATCTCCTTGCTTTTATATTCTATTCCCTTTGAAGTAAATGCCAACATTGAAATTGGCTTCTTTACCACAGACTCAACTTGTAAATTAACCTTCTGGGAGGCTTGCATGAGTGCTCCTGGGTCCCTCTGCACCTCTGATGTTTGAACCTTCTCCCCATTTAGATAATAGTCTGCACTATTGTTCCGTTTACCAAAATACATTATCATACAGTTCCCAAAACTGTATTCCATCTGCCACTTTTTTTGCCCATGCTTCCGATTTGTCTAAGTCCTGCTGCAATCTCATTGCTTCCTCAGCACTACCTACCCCTCCACCTATCTTGGTATCATTTGCAAACTTTGCCACAAAGCCATCAATTCCATTATCTAAATCATTGACAAACAATGTGGAAAGCAGCAGTCCCAATACTGACCCCTGAGAAACACCACTAGTCACCAGCAGCCAACCAGAAAAGGTCCCTGTCATGGCGCAACCAAGTATCCAGCGGTATAACTGGGCAGGCAGGCTGGGCTCATCAGCCTTGGTAGGTAGCCAGCCTAGGAGAAGAACAACTCTGATCTAAACCTGGGTAGGTGGGACTCGTTAGCCTTGCCAGGCAGTCTGTCTAAAAGAAGGAAAACTCCAATACTCGACCTACAGCCTTGCAGTTGCCCCAGTCATCACGGCTCGCTGTGCCGTTGTGGAATGCCCCCGGCCTAAAGAGTGGAATCAGTCCGTGCGCACGGATCCTCACTATAAACCTATGTAGCGCAGGCGGGAAGAAGCAAAATCCTACAGCGATGGAGGAGGGACACCTCTACGGTCACCAATGATTGCGCTGTTGCTCCTGAGGATTCTTCTTCCCTCCTGATCTTCACAAGCAAAGAACCAACCATCATTGTATTCTTTAAGCTTATTGTGTTTCTTAGGAGACATCTGATCCAGAATAGCAATCATTTTGTTCCCTTTACACTCGTGTACTGAAGAATGCCAACAAACAGACTTGAACCTTGAATCTTGAATTAGTGACCATGCTTAAGAAATCTGATTCCATTGATGTGGTGGTGCTAAAATCCTGTCGTGGAATATTAGTTAATATCTTCAAAGATCGTAGAATGCTGACAGGATTAGGGGAGGCTACTTTGCCCATTGAGTTCAAATTGGCACTGAGTATGACCACTACACATAATATTGTCTTTTGCGCATTGCACATTGCACATTGTTTGCTTTTCCATCACTGTAGTGTGCAGTTTTTTAATTGTTTCTTTTGAGCTTCTTTCCATTTATTCCAAGCGCTCATAAGAAAATGAAACTCAGGGCAGTATATAGTGACTTATATGCACTTGGATAATAAATGTATTTGAACTTTGAACTTTGAATCCCATTCCCCCAACTACTCCCTGGAGACTTTATTTCCAGATAGTTATCCAGGTCCCTTTTCAACTGTAGTGGAACCTTATGCTCTTATTACTGGTGGTTTACTCCAAACTCTAAATATTCGCTTTAAAGATTTATTGGAAAACTAATCCAGGAGACAACTTATTTTGACACAAGTGATGACAGTGAAAAATACACATGGCCTGGGGAAAATATTGTGACTATAGGAAAGAAAGCAACTTCTTCATTAAATTCCATTTGGGACATATTAAAAAGCTTTCATGATCATTGGACTAGATTGGAATACCAGGAAATGAAACAGCCAATTTGCGCCCAGTAACATGAATGAAGTAAATGAAGGATCAGGAAGCATCTCTGGTGGAAGAAATGGGGTCAACTTTCATTGTTCCAGAGAAAAGTCAGATAAAATAAGTTGATAGTTGTAAAGAAAGTGGTTAGGAGATGATAGAAGAGAAGAAAAAGAGGGAAGACAGATGCTATAAAGGCCAATTGCATGTCTGGATGCCCAATTGCATGTCTGGATCTTTTTGACTGCTTGACTAAATTGTGAAAAATAATGATTACTGCAAAGAAAACAAAATGATGAAACTTTGCATACCAATTGTCTTGTGTAATTATAAACCAGTTCAAGGATGGTTTGGGAAAGAAAACCTTGTAAATAACTCAGCAAATGCTTGGCATTTTTTCAATAATGACACAAACTTTAGCTGGCCAACATCCTGTACTGAGACCATAATTTCTGACTATAATGCACAATTTTGCTCTTAAGTAGTTGAGACCATCTACTTAACGACCTACCACTTTTCTAAAGTTCATGAAGTTCATTTCAATGTCAATGCAATCAAGCAGGTGTGATTCATATGTATCTGATGGTTATGTGTGGTGAATTGCAAATTAGAATTACTTAAAAGATGTTTTGAAAACTCTTTTGTGTTTCCTGTCTAAGGGGGTGTTCCACCATATGTGAATTTCGGTTTTTGAATCTCCTTTGTGTTACAGATTTATTAAAATATATAATAGTCTGTGGTGAAAGAGAGTGATACAGGAATTAAACGAGAAACCAAATATTGGTATGGAGCAGGTTTGAATAGGAAAAATGAATATTTGCTGTGTCACATGGAGAATGCAATTTTAATATTGAGGTTATCCACAACTTTGCTGCTGGGTTCTAAATCCCATTCACTAA
Organism: Mobula hypostoma; assembly: GCF_963921235.1. Classification (NCBI taxonomy): domain Eukaryota; kingdom Metazoa; phylum Chordata; class Chondrichthyes; order Myliobatiformes; family Myliobatidae; genus Mobula; species Mobula hypostoma. The sequence continues at coordinate 17,239,023 of NC_086097.1, forward strand.
CCTCTCCTTTGTTTATTCACCTGCATTGGCCCCTGGTTAATGAATGCTTCAACATTAATGTTACAATTCTCTCTGCAAACACAGCCATATTTATTTCTGGAATTTATTCCAGCACTTGATCAGAGATGTTCATGTCTTCAGCTGCTGAAACACCAATTTTCTACCATCCAGGCCATGTTCTGTTCTCGCTGCTGTCATCAGGAAGGAGGTACTGGAGCTGTAGGTCCCACAACAGCAGGTTCAGGAACAGTGACATGTACATACTTCAATAATAAATGTATTTTGAACTTTGGACTTTCTAGATCTTACCTCAGCTCAAATTACTTTTCTCACTCAAAACATTAATGATAACCAATATAAGATCAAGCTTTTGGTCACCCATTCTAATATTTTCTTACATGCCTCGATGTCAAATATTGGTTAGGGAAAATCACTTCTGAATTATTTGCAGTATTTTTCCTTTTTAAATTTTGGGGCGGGCGGCATGATGGTATAGTAGTTAGTATAACACTACTACAGTCCCATCAGCCTGCAGTCAATACCTGCCGCTGTCGATGTTCACCCTGTGACAGCTTGGGGTTCCTCCAGGGTCTCCAGTTTCATAGAAACATAGAAAATAGGTGCAGGAGTAGACCATTCGGCCCTTCGAGTCTGCACCGCCATTTATTATGATCATGGCTGATCATCCAACTCAGAACCCCGCCCCAGACTTCCCTCCATACCCCCTGATCCCCGTAGCCACAAGGGCCATATCTAACTCCCTCTTAAATATAGCCAATGAACTGGCCTCAACTGTTTCCTGTGGCAGAGAATTCCACAGATTCACCACTCTCTGTGTGAAAAAGTTTTTCCTGATCTCGGTCCTAAAAGGCTTCCCCTTTATCCTCAAACTGTGACCCCTTGTTCCGGACTTCCCCAACGTCGGGAACAAACTTCCTGCATCTAGCCTGTCCAATCCCTTTAGGATTTTATACGTTTCAATCAGATCCCCCCTCAATCTTCTAAATTCCAACGAGTACAAGCCCAGTTCATCCAGTCTTTCTTCATATGAAAGTCCTGCCATCCCAGGAATCAATCTGGTGAACCTTCTTTGTACTCCCTCTATGGCAAGGATTTCTTTCCTCAGATTAGGGGACCAAAACTGCACACAATACTCCAGGTGTGGTCTCACCAAGGCCTTGTACAACTACAGTAGTACCTCCCTGCTCCTGTACTCGAATCCTCTCACTATAAATGCCAGCATACCATTCGCCTTTTTCACCGCTTGCTGTACCTACATGCCCACTTTCAATGACTGGTGTATAATGACACCCAGGTCTCGTTGCACCTCCCCTTTTCCTAATCGGCCACCATTCAGATAATAATCTGTTTTCCTATTTTTGCCACCAAAGTGGATAACTTCACATTTATCCACATTAAATTGCATCTGCCATGAATTTGCCCACTCACCCAACCTATCCAAGTCACCCTGCATCCTCTTAGCATCCTCCTCACAGCTAACACTGCCACCCAGCTTCGTGTCATCCGCAAACTTGGAGATGCTGCATTTAATTCCCTCATCCAAGTCATTAATATATATTGTAAACAACTGGGGTCCCAGCACTGAGCCTTGCGGTACCCCACGAGTCACCGCCTGCCATTCTGAAAAGGTCCCGTTTATTCCCACTCTTTGCTTCCCGTCTGCCAACCAATTCTCCACCCACACCAATACCTTACCCCCAATACCGTGTGCTTTAAGTTTGCACACTAATCTCCTGTGTGGGACCTTGTCAAAAGCCTTTTGAAAATCCAAATATACCACATCCACTGGTTCTCCCCTATCCACTCTACTAGTTACATCCTCAAAAAATTCTATGAGATTCATCAGACATGATTTTCCTTTCACAAATCCATGCTGACTTTGTCCGATCATTTCACCGCTTTCCAAATGTGCTGTTATCACATCCTTGATAACTGACTCCAGCAGTTTCCCTACCACCGACGTTAGGCTAACCGGTCTATAATTCCCCGGTTTCTCTCTCCCTCCTTTTTTAAAAAGAGGGGTTACATTAGCCACCCTCCAATCCTCAGGAACTAGTCCAGAATCTAACGAGTTTTGAAAAATTATCACTAATGCATCCACTATTTCTTGGGCTACTTCCTTAAGCACTCTAGGATGCAGACCATCTGGCCCTGGGGATTTATCTGCCTTTAATCCCTTCAATTTACCTAACAGCACTTCCCTACTAACATGTATTTCGCTCAGTTCCTCCATCTCACTGGACCCTCTGTCCCCTACTATTTCTGGAAGATTATTTATGTCCTCCTTAGTGAAGACAGAACCAAAGTAATTATTCAATTGGTCTGCCATGTCCTTGCTCCCCATAATCAATTCACCTGTTTCTGTCTGTAGGGGACCTACATTTGCCTTTACCAGTCTTTTCCTTTTTACATATCTATAAAAGCTTTTACAGTCAGTTTTTATGTTCCCTGCCAGTTTTCTCTCATAATCTTTTTTCCCCTTCCTAATTAAGCCCTTTGTCCTCCTCTGCTGAACTCTGAATTTCTCCCAGTCCTCAGGTGAGCCACTTTTTCTGGCTAATTTGTATGCTTCTTCTTTGGAATTGATACTATCCCTAATTTCTCTTGTCAGCCACAGGTGCACTACCTTCCTTGATTTATTCTTTTGCCAAACTGGGATGAACAATTGTTGTAGTTCATGCAACCTTTAAATGCTTGCCATTGCATATCCACCATCAATCCTTTAAGAGTCATTTGCCAGTCTATTTTAGCTAATTCACGTCTCATACCTTCAAAGTTACCCCTCTTTAAGTTCAGAACCTTTGTTTCTGAATTAACTATGTCACTCTTCATCTTAATGACGAATTCCACCATATTATGGTCACTCTTACCCAAGGGGCCTCTCACGACAAGATCGCTAATTAACCCTTCCTCATTGCTCAAAACCCAGTCCAGAATAGCCTGCTCTCTAGTTGGTTCCTCGACATGTTGGTTCAAAAAACCATCCCGCATACATTCCAAGAAATCCTCTTCCTCAGCACCTTTACCAATTTCCTTGCACATTCCAAATATGTATTAGTAAGTTAATTGGTCACGTGTGTAATTGGATGGCAGAGGCTCATGGGGCAGAAAGGCTTGGTACTGTGCTGTATTTTTAAGAAAAAAAGAAAACGTTTTGTCTAAATTCATATTGAGAAGTTGAAAAGCAAAAACAGTCAATGCTTTAACACTAATGTTTAAAAAAAGGCTAGAAGAACTCAGCTGGTCATACAGTATCTGTGGAGAGGGACGGGTCAATAATACCATGAAAGGTCATCAGCCTGGAATGTTGACTTTGTTTCCCTTTCCCCTGCATGCTGCCGGGCACGCTTCTAGCATTTTTTGTTTTTAAGCTGCAAACTCTTCGAAATTGCAGTTCTGGCCTCATAGCTACGTTCATTGTTTCACGTCTGATCCAAGAGCCAGCACTCCCAGCATTGAAGCATCTGTGTTCAACTATGCTCTAGATATGGTGGCATGGGAACCTCATGAGATACTTTAATGGTTTTAATCCCAAAGTATATCACGATGTGATAAAAGTTTAAATCCTCCTTAAGCATTTACTGGGCTGACATTTCAAAGAAAATAAATTAGGATTCTTTAACCATGGAAAATCAATTAGCACTTTAACCAATATAACTGTAAATATTGTCATTTTTCAGTAAACATCTATAAGGCATAGAACATGTCTATTACACAGAACGTCGAAACACATCTACCTATTTGGTCATTCCTCATGTGCTGTATTGTATGACATGGGCAATCATGGATTTCTCATGACTGTGATTGTTCTTGGTTAATTTTTCTGCAGAAGTGGTTTGCCACTGCCTTCTCCTGGCAGTGTCTTTGCAAGATGTGTGATCCCAGCCATGATCAATACTCTTCAGAGATTGTCTGTCTGGCATCAGTGGTTGCATAACCTGGACTTGTGATGTGCACCAGCTGCTTGTACGACCATCCACCATCTCCCCCCGGTGGCTTCACATGACCCTGATCGGGGCGGGGGGAGGGGTGCTAAGCAGATGCTATACCTTGCCTAAGGATGACCTGCAGGCTAGTAGAGGGAAGGGTTGCCTAGTAGAGACATTTCCCCACACCACCACCCCAAATCAAATTGTCCTTGTTATATGACTGAGGCTGTTGCTGGCGTGTATGGCATTGCAACTCTGATGGAGATGTGTGTGTGTGTGGTCACAGTGATGTTGGTAAATAAATGTTATTGATGCCACTGCTAGTGGTGCTGATGGACACAAGCTGGCTGCTGAATATTCACTCCTGCTGCTGACACTCATGAGGGTGATTTGTCTTGTTTGGGAAGTAAGCCAGGGCTTCTTCGTAAACTGCACATCAAAGTCATATAGATCCTTGCATTAAAGCGAACTGTGTAGAGCTCGAGAGATGGCTTCAGCTGAGATCCAGAAACACACATGAGCTACCCTGGAGCACTGATAAAACTGGAAGTGTCTATGTTTGAGTTTCAAAGTTCAGAGTAAATTTATTATCAGAGTACGTCTATGTCACCATGTACTACACCGAAGTTCACTTTCTTGCAGGCATTCACAGTAGAACAAAGAAAAACAATAGAATCAGTGAAAAACTGCACACAAGGACTGACAATGGACTAAATTAAGACAAACTGCGCAGATACAAAAACAATAATAAAGAAATAAATACTGTAAATAAACTCACTCTCTGAACCCATCACTTTCTGGAATTGCAGATCCCTGGAATGATTATGGATTCATTCTGGTTCTTGCAGTTATTTTGGCTGTGACAACACTGTCTGGGGGGTGAATCTGGTTAGTGCTGTTATTTTGCTTGTGAATGTGATGTGTAAATTACTTATTCTGTTTACTGTGGTTGTGGGATCAATGGGTAAATGCTGCTCACAGCATCTGAGGTTATAACATTGCAGGACAACTGCTAATTCTGTCATTCCTAGTGCCATTTGTGGTCAGTGAGGACAATTGTTGTCCATTTTACTGATTAATCTATAGTGGTGATCAATAGTGGTCCACCTTACTGATTAATCTACAGTAGTCAACAATAGTGCTCTATCTTACAGATGAATCTTTTCAAATGCACTTCCTTGTTAAGGAAGAGGAGCAGGAAAGCAACAGTCTTTTGCCTCTACACCTTTGCTTTAAGAAATCATACCACAGGAAATAACAAGTACAGTTTTATGTATTGTGAATTGTATAAATAAAGGCAAAGAAAAGCAAACAAAAAGTGAAGAAATGTCATTATATTCTTGCAAACAGATCCATCTGCTACAAAACAACTCTCAGTCCAAGTCGGAACCCTAGCAACCTGCAAACAAACAGACGGACGGACAGACAGAAAATCTGACACACAGGCGCTGTTGAAGGGGGAGACGTGTTTTGGATGAAGTGCTTCTTATTGTTCTCACGCAGAGTTTTTTCATACTTTGGGGGACATTTTATCAGAGGGTTAAATGATTGTTTTAATTTAACACCTGGAGAGGAAACATTAACACATTTGTTTTTGCATATTTATGCATACATTTGTTTTTTTTTAAATTCTTTTAAGAATTAAATCTGTATTTTATTTTTGCATAATGCAATGATTCCAACTCCTTGGCATGCACTCTGGCTTCGACTTGCTCACTCACTCGTGTCCCTTTCTTTCTCTCTGTCTCCTTCACTGATGTTTCTTGATCTTATTCTTTGCATTTCTTTTATTTTCACTGTCCTCTCTGTTTTTGCTTCTTTTGTTCACATTATGTGCTTACAGCCATCCAATTCCACACAGAATGAGTCTTCAAACCTAATGTCAAATCCACCCTGGATATCAACATTCAAACATGCAGATCTCCTCTCCTCAGCTAGTACTCATTCCCAACACCAGTTTCCCCAGTACAAACCCAAAGGTGGGCATTTGTGTGAACATGTGTCAGTGTGGACATGGTGGAGGATTACAAATACCTGGGATATGAATTGACAATAAGCTGGACTGGTCTAAGAACACTGAGGCTGTCTACAAGAAGGGTCAGAGCCGTCTCTATTTCCTGAGGAGACTGAGGTCTTTTAACATCTGCCGGACAATGCTGAGGATGTTCTACGAGTCTGTGGTGTCCAGTGCTACCATGTTTGCTGTTGTGTTCTGGGGCAGCAGGCTGAGGGTAGCAGACACCAACAGAATCAACAAACTCATTCGTAAGGCCAGTGATGTTGTGGGGATGGAACTGGACTCTCTCACGGTGGTGTCTGAAAAGAGAATGCTGTCTAAGTTGCATGCCATCTTGGTCAATGTCTCCCATCCACTACATAATGTACTGGGTGGGCACAGGAGTACATTCAGCCAGAGACTCATTCCTCCGAGATGCAGCACAGAACGTCATAGGAAGTCATTCCTGCCTGCGGCCATCAAACTTTACAACTCCTCCCTTGGAGGGTCAGACACCCTGAGCCAATAGGCTGGTCCTGGACTTATTTCATAATTTACTGGCATAATTTACATATTACTATTTAACTATTTATTACCATTTTCTATTACTATTTCTATTACTATTTATTATTTATGGTGCAACTGTAACGAAAAACAATTTCCCCCGGGATCAATAAAGTATGACTATGACTATGACTATGACTAAATCATGCAAGTCCTCAGAGTTTTAAAATGCAAACACGAGGAAATCTGCAGATGCTGGAAATTCAAGCAACATACACAAAAAATGCTGGTGAACGCAGCAGGCCAGGCAGCATCTATAAGAAGAGGTACACTCGACGTTTCGGGCTGAGACCCTTCGTCAGGACTAACTGAAAGAAGTGATAGTAAGAGATTTCTCCCACTTTCAAATCTCTTACTATCTCTTCTTTCAGTTAGTCCTGACGAAGGGTCTCAGCCCAAAACGCCGAGTGTACCTCTTCCTATAGATGCTGCCTGGCCTGCTGCGTTCACCAGCATTTTTTGTGTGTGTTGCAAGTCCTCAGAATTCCTCAGCTGCAGTGATTAACCGAGAATTATAAAGCAATGAGGAGGGAAATAAAGGCAAAATTTCAGGTGAATTATCCCTCATCAGTCCAAGGGGATGCAAAAGGGATTGCTTGCTAAATTTATATACACACATTGGCCACTTTATTATGTGCTTCCTGTACCTAACAGTGGCTACTGAGTGTGTGTTCATGGTCTTTTGCTGCTGAAGCCCATCCACTTCAAGGTTTGATGTGTTGTGCATTCAGAGATAATCTTTTGCACACCACTGTTATAGCGTGTGGTTATTTGAATTATTGTTGCTTTCCTGTCAACTTGGACCAGTCTGGCCATTCTCTTTTGACCTCCCTCATTCACCAAGTATTTTTGTTCCAGGTCTGCTGCTCAATTGATTTTTTTTTTGTTTCTCGCATCATCCTCTGTAAACTCTGGAGACTTTTATGCATGCAAATCCCAGGAGATCACAAATTTCTGAGATACTCAAACCACCCCATCTGGCACCAACAATCATCCTATCGTCAAAGTCACTTAGATCCAGGTGATTGGTTAATGTTCCCTTTAATTTATAATGACCAGTGTGAGCAAAAAGCTTGTGCTGTGCAATTTTTTGCCCAATGGCAATAACACGTGCACACTGAATAATTTCTTCAATAGAAACAAAATAAATAAGACAGCTCTAAAATCTGCAGACAAATCATTGCGAACTCCATGTTGACAGCACTGTCCACGTCAAAAACTGGAAAAGGAAATGTGATTGTGTACAATCGTGAAATATATTTAACATGTCGATGTGGTCGAGGGTGACAACCTTTCGTGCACAGTTTAAATTCTCTTGCGCGCTAGTAGCAAAAGATGAGTGTGCCCACACACAGGCAAACCTTAGATAGAATGTCGTCACTGAGAGGAACGGAGTTGACGACATTATTGAATGTATTTGATTTAAGATATTGGTGCGGCCTTTTTTTGGTCCGTTTGCTTTCTTTTTGGGTTTAGTATTTATTTTTTTTATGTTTTTGGGGGGGTTTTCTTTGCATTTTTTTCCTTTTTATTTCTTTTTTCTTTATAATTAACTATATTAAGAGTTAGGAAGTCTACTACACCTGTATTATTTGAAGTCTTTTTTGTACATGTTTATCAACAGTAAGATAATTCCAATCTCCTTTGTATCAATATTGTTATTCTGTTTATAATTTTAGAAAATTAATAAAAAGATTTAAAAAGAAAAGAAAGAACGTTGTTGCTGGTAGTGTGAAACGTTTATACAGATCTAATATCTGTAGAGATATTAGACTGACTTCCAGTGAAGAGTCAGATTCATATTCAGACTCAGATTCATTTTATTTATCATATATACGTCAAAACATGCAGTTGCAGTAACAGCTAATGCAAACTAAGGATGTGCTGGGGTCAGCCTGCAAATGTCGCCGCACTTTCCGGCACCAACATGGCGTGCTTACAATGCTCCGCAGAACAACACAGAACACACACAGCAAAAGGAAAACAGCAAGCAGCAACAGCAAATCAACCCCCCCCCACCCCACACACACACACACACACACACACACACACACACGCACAGTCCTCCAACCCCAGAACAGGCTGTCTCCTCTGCCAGTGGAGCATCAACTACTTATTCCTATTCAAAGATGCAGCCTGAGTTCCTCCAGCAATTTTGTGTGTTCCTCAAGATTTCCAGCATCTGCAGAATCTCTTGTGTTTATTGAAATTAAAGTATTACTAAAATAACTTTGAAGTTTTTTTTCATGGCATGCAGGTGAAGCGCTCCTCTCTTTTGCTCTCTCTACTTTCAACCATCCTGTTACGTCTGCTAAGTACTTCTTAAGCTTTCATTTTTTAGTTCGTCTGATTCAAGTGGGATAGGTTGAAGGAAGAATGCTGGCCAATACAGTACAGGAAATCCCTTATCCAAAGCAATAGATAAACTTAGATTTATTGAATAATCCTAGGCATACACATTGCAGTAATGTTTCAGTATAATGAAAGGGCCATCATTGTAATCAGAAAGATTATTTACTGATCTTAAATATTTTGAAATATGTAAATACGAAATGTTATAAAGTCATTGGGTATATTTAAAGCAGAGGTTGATAGGTTCTTGATTAGTCAGGGTATCAAAGGTTAAGGGGCGAAGGCAGAAGAGTGGGATTGAGAGGGATAATAAATCAGCCATGATGGAGTGGCTGAGCACTTTCAATGGGCCAAAAGGCCTAATTCTGCACCTATGTCTTTTGGCCGTATGGTCTTATTTCAACAAGGATGGCAGGTATAGGGGATGACCACAAACTTTCCTAAACATGGAACATTTTCCAATCAGAGCAGAATCTCTGGGAGTCTCAATCAAGCATTATAGGATTAAGAGGTCATTTCAACCATCCTGTGCATGTTGACTCCTGGAGAGCAATGCCATCAGTCCCTCACCTCTGCTCATTCTCTTCAGATGTTAAATTATTCTCTCCCTATATATTCCCATTCTGAAACCAGAAATGATTCTGATTTCACCACAATTTTTCAGGCTGTGAATTCCAGTTCATAACTGCTCTCCGCATATTTTTTTTTTACATCCCTTTTGTAATTCTGTCCTTACTTGCTTCTGAACAATTTGTTAATGGATACAGCTTCTCTCCAAGTAACTACTAATGATCTTGTATGTCTCTATCCAATCTCCCTGTAACCATAGGACAAAAAGACAATGAGATATAGGAGCAGAATTAGGCCGATTGGCTGTGCTATTCCATCATGGCTGACTCATTATTCTTCTCAACCCTATTCTGCTATCTTCTCCCATAATATTTGACACCATTACTAATCAAGAAACTATCAACCTCATTCTCCTCATAAAGTGTAAACGCTGCTGTACCTTCTTGACTAATGAGGAGGTGTTGTGGCTCTAGGCTAGATCGTTCATTATGTGCACACCAAAGAACTTTGTGCTCTTCACTCTCTCCAAAGCAGAGCCATTAATGTACTATAGAGAGTGATTGACCTGCACCTTCCTGAAATCCACAATCATCTCTTTTGTCTTGTCCACATTGAGATTCAGGTTGTTGTTCTCACGTCACTTGACAAGCCTCTCTATGTACCCTTTGTACGCCGACTCCTCATTGTTGCTGATGAGGCCAACCACTGTGGTATCATTAGTGAACCTGATGATACACTTTGAGCTGGATCTGCAGAGCAGTGATGAGTCAGCGGCAGACTGAGCACACAGCCCTGGCGGGGGTGGGTGGGGGGTCACCAGTGCTCAGAGTGATGGAGCTTGAGATATTGCTGCCAACTTGGACTGACTGTGGTCTTCACGAAGTCCAAGATCCAGATACAGAGTGAGGTTACATCCCAACAAGGTCAGCTTAGCTACCAGCCTCTGGATGATCACGTTAAGCACTGAGCTGAAGTCAATGAACAACATCCTAGTGTATGAGGCATCATTTTCTAGATGGGACAGGAGTGGTCGGTGAACTGGAAATGGTCCAATGTAGCTGTAAGATGGGATTTTATATGATCCATTACCAGCCAATTAAAGCACTTCATGACTGATGAGGGCAATGCCACTGTGCAGTAATTGTTTAGGCCAGTAATCATTGCTCACTTGGGCACCGGAATGATGGTGGCTGCCTTAAAATCTTGTGTTCCATGTTTTCAGCTGGGCGTGCTATATTGGCACTGGAATGTGAGGCGATTCTTGTGGGCTGCCCTTCACATCCTTCAGTGTGTTGGCTGTTAACGGAAATGATGCATCATTCGGTGTACATGTGATAAATAAATCTGAGGTCCCCTCATTCAAAACTCTCCCACTTGAAGAAACATCCCAACATCCGCCTGTCATTCCACCTTAGGACCACCTTTTATCCTTCTAATCTTCCGAGACTGAAGTCATTGTGCAAGTGTGTGAGAGTGAGGAGAAACAACAAACCAATGCTTGTTAAACATTCTTGCTAAATGTGCTCGTGATGGCAGGAAAGTGTGACTGAGCCTGGTGATCACTAGAGAGATCTGACTTGTGAAATCTATTCACTGTCCTCTGTTGGATCATTTTATCAACTTGTGACTGCATCCTTGTCCTTGGGTTGTGTTTCTTGTGCTCTGACCCCCATTATAAAGTCTTCCCATTGCCTCTCAACCCTTATTTAAATGTTCCTGATCCCCTGAATATGCAGGGTATCCCTTCCCCTTTCCAGGTCCTACACCATGGGTCCAATGAAGTGTCACAAGCCCAGAAGCTCTCACTCTCTTGCGTGTCCAGCATCTCTGAAGATCCATCCTGGGATCAGCATATTGATGTAATGATGGAGAAGACTTATCAGCAGCTAGATTTCACTAGGAGGTTGAGAAGATTCGTTATGCCACCCTAGACTCAGGCAAATTTCTACTGATGTACCATACAGACCATTCTAACTGGTTACACCACCGTCTGGTGTAGAGCAGTCCACTGTGCAGGATCAGAAAGAGCTGCAGATGTTTACAAACCCAGCCAGCTCCATCATGGGGTCAATCCTCCCCAACAGCAAGGGCATCTTCAGAAGGCTGCTGGATCCTGATGTTTTTGATCCGAGGTTCTTTTGGAAGTCAGGAAAGAGGCACAAAACTTGTTGCTTCATGATCATTTTATTAAGCCCTAATAGAACAAAGAAATTTTTAAAATAGAGAGTGATAGAAATCCAGTAAGTGAAGGGAGAGGAAGCAAAAAGTTGATAAAAACTCATGGTCAGCTCTTTTTATACCCCATAGATAAAAAACATATCCATTCAAATTCCCAAGTAAGAGTTAACCAATCAGATAACCTATATTCAAATATTGCAATGCCAAGAGTAGCTTCTAGAATCGTAACCATCAGGGGACACATTGAACAATTGCATATACATACTGTGACTACCAGGAAACACACTGAGCAGTTACATGTATATAAGTAGTTATAAAAATTGCTCACTGCAAATTTGTTAAGCTGCAAAGAAAATAAAATAACGGAGATTGAGCCTATTTCTCTATATTGCTCTCTTTTTTCACTACTTTTCTAATATATATTAATGAAATTAGTGCAAAAATAGTGAGGTAGTACTATATAGATAGAAAGATAGATACTTTTTTACGTATTGCACTGTGCAAAGCAACAAATTTCACGACATATATCAGTGATATTAGTCTTGATTCTGAGTATTGACTCTTTCCGAGGTCAGAATGCCTGCACACACCTGCTGCAGGCACTGTGTACTTTCTCTTAACAGGGTAGCTGTAAGCATGTGGGGTCGCTTTAAGCAGGGGAAGTTAGTAATAATATTGGGAACCCCGATAAAACTTGCAGCCAATGAATGCTGCACAAAGGAGTTATTATAATGAGCAGGCTGCAAGATGTTGGCTAGCTGCCTGTTTTGTACTCAACGGGCATGAGCTAATCATGCACTGCGATCGCCTTGCCCACTTTCAGTGGCCAACCATGCTAGCCCACAGGAAACTTGGAACAGAATTAAAACCCTGCTTGAAGAGCTGGAACCAGCAGCAAGCACGATGGCATGATTCCCTTCTGTAATAGTCCTGAGATAACATGTTAGCAGGTGTCCTGTGGCATTGTTCACAGTGTTTCCCAGGTGAGATTCTTCTTGTCCTGAAGGCAGTTTATGTTACATGTCCTGGTAACGTGGTGTATATCTGGAAATGAAAACTTCCATGCTGTAACCTCCTGTGGACACTGGCTTATCATTCCTATAAGGCGCCCTGGTGCAGAAGCCAAACTGCTAATGCTCATTAACCTGAGGCTAAAGTTAATGTTAACAACAAATCCTGTAGTCTTATGGAATCCCGCTGTGAGGTGAGGAAGGGGTGAGATTATTTCAAGGAAATTAAAGGACTCAAAACCAAAACTAAAGTTACCCTTTGGGAACATCTGTTTGAGGTTAAGTTCTTCATCGAACTGTGATCTCACAGATATCATAATGGCAACAAAACCTGTTGTATATTCGCTACCGATTTTACATATTGAGTTGGGCAGGATTGCTTTCATAGAAATATTTTCATGCGAAGATCACTTTTAAGCCCTCTAAAAGCACCTATTAAATTAAAGAAAAGCTATATTTAGTCCAAGTTTAGCCCTTGATTTAAGAAAGAAATGTACATTTAATCCAAAATCGGTCATTAAATAAAAAAATCACAGCAGGCTTTTTCTTCCTCAGCATTTTAAAATAGCTATATTATTATTCATAAAGAAATGTCTACAAAAGTAAAGTTTCTGATGATGAATGCAAATTGTTTTCCTTCATTTGTCTAACATTAAAGGATCTTTATTGAAACATTTGAAAATTATCTGCTAATTGGTTAATTTAAAGAATATATACAATTCGCCCTCAATGATCGATAGGACCAGAGCGTACCTGATATCAATATGACTCTTGAAATTTGCTCTTTAGAGAAGCTTATTTGAGATAAGTAAGTAAATAAACTGGTTATTACATTATTGGATTTTAATAAACGTTCAGGGACATAAGATGTAATGAAATTAAAGTTCATTAGACTGGTGTATATACTTAAAAAAAGCAATTCACAGCATAACTTAATACTGCCATTTGCAAACAACTTCAATTTAAACTGAAAGTTGGATTCTTTTTCAGTCCAATGTATATAGATCTACAGTATATTCAAGTTATGATGAGATTTTTCTTTACATTCTTGTTAAGCTCAATAAATTTTCTTTCAATTTTTTCTTGTCCTTCCATGAGGTTAATTGCATAAAATATGGCAGCAAGGTCATGTTTCTCAGAAACAGCTCTGCCAAAGCCAGGTGCACTGGGATACCCTGGATAACAAGCTGTTTACTTACCCCTCATCTATTTTCTAAATGGAGAAAAAATTCAAAAGTCTGAGGTGCAAAGGGGCGTGGGAGATTTTGTGCAGGATTCCCTAAAGGTTAATTTGCAGATTGAGTCAGTGGTGAGGAAGGCAAATGCAATGTTAGCATTCATTTCAAGAGGACTAGAATATAAAAGCAAGAATATAATGTTGAGGCTTTATGAAGCACTGGTGAGGCCTCACTTAGAGTATTGTAAGCAGTTTTGGGCCCCTTATCTAGGAAAGGATGTGCTGACATTTATTCAAAGGAGGTTAATGAAAATGATTCCAGTATTAAAAGGCTTAACACATGAGGATTGTCTAATGGTTCTGCTCCTGTACTCACTGGAATTCAGACAAATGAGGGGTGACCTCATTGAAACCTATCGGAAGTCGATGGGCTTCGCCAGAGTGGATATAGAGAGGATGTTTCCTATGGTGGGGGATTCAGGACCAGAGGACACAGCCTTAGAATAGAGGGGCATTCTTTTAGAACAGAGGTGAGGAGGAATTTCTTTAGCCAGAGAGTGGTGAATCTGTGGAATTCATTGACGGCTATGGATGCCAAGACATTGGGTGTATTTTAGGCAGAGGTTGATCAATTCCTGATTAGTCAGGGCATGAAAGGGTACAGGGAGAAGGCAGAAGATTGGGGCTAAAAGGGTAAATGGATCTGCCATGATGAAATGGCGTAGCAGATGATGGGCCAAGCAGCCTAATTCTGCTCTTATACCTTATGGTTATCTCTAGATTCGAGATTCTAGATCATCAAGATTCAAGATTATTTAGTATCATTCTTCAGCACATGAATGTAAGGGAGTGTAAACAATTATGATTCTGGACTGATGCAGCTTTAAAAAATTCAATAAATGTAAATAGAAAAGCAATGTTATAAAACACAATGTACAAGTAACTGTTGAGTGTGACTGTATATGCATAAGATTTGCTTATATGCATGGACAGATTGTATGTACATAAAATGACACTAGGTATGGGCGTATCTGTACAAAAGTGGAGAGAGTGAGCAGTTTCAAATTCCTCAGTGTCAAGATCTCTGAGGATCTAACATGGTCCCAACATATTGATGTAGTTATAAAGAAGGCAAGACAGCAGCTATACTTCATTAGGAGTTTGAAGAGACTTGGCATGTCAACAAATACACTCAAAAACTTCTACAAATGTACTGTGGAGAGCGTTCTGACAGGCTGCATCACTGTCTGGTATGGGGGGGTGGGTGCTACTGCACAGGACCAAAAAGAAGCTGCAGAGGGTTGTAAACCTAATCAGATCCATCTTGGGTACTAGCCTACAAAGTACCCAGGATACCTTCAGGGAGCGGCGTCTCAGAAAGGCAGCGTCCATTATTAAGTACCTCCTACTCCCAGGGAATGCCCTTTTCTCACTTTTACCATCAGGCAGGAGGTACAGAAGCCTGAAGGCACACACTCAGTGATTCAGGAACAGCTTCTTCCCCTCTGCCATCCGATTCCGAAATGGAAATCGAAACCTTGGACACTACCTCTCCTTTTTAAATATACATATTTCTGTTTTTTGCATGTTCTTTTAATCTATTCAATATACATATACTGTAATTGATTTACTTATTATGTTTTTTCTATATTATGTATTGCATTGAACTGCTGCTAAGTTAACAAATTCACGTCACATGCCGGTGACAATAAACCTGATTCTGATTCTGATTCTGACAGGAAATGCTAAAGTGACAAGGTGACTCCTGGTAGCAGCGGGCCATATAGAAATGCAGTTGAACAGTGACTGCGCAGTGTCGGTATGAGGTGTGGAGTATAATCATTAAATGGCAATGCATTGGGGAATGAAGGGTACTGAGTGGCTGTGGAAAGGCGTGGCTGATGGGATGTAGTGGTGGTGAGGAGTGGTGGGATGTGTTAATTGGTGTATATGGGTTAATGGCCCTACAAGGAAGAACCAGCTTCTGTCCACCACAGAATAAAGAAGTAAAGAAACAAGGCAGAGTATTATGTGGAACCTACCCTCCAAGTAAACAAGTTTAAAATACTGTAGGTGCTGCTCGTTCTGCTGGGGATTGAAGCAAAGAAGCCCAACAAGTAAATGTGCAGTAGTTTGATTGGTTGAAGCAGTAGGAATGTTGATTTTCATTGGGTGAGTCATAATGGAGTGATTGACCTAGTAAATTTTGGAGAGCTAGCAGTAGTATGTACTAATGTTATGGAAGATGAATGAAGTTGTTGAACGCAGACCGGAGTTAATAACAGAACTTGGATAGCAATTTTGATTGCTGAGGTATCAGACTTATAGAGAAGACTTCACTCAGGATAATTTATGAGATGAGGAACACACACATGAAGGGTCCCGATGAAGAATTTGGCCCGAAACGTCGACTGTTTATTCGTCTCCATAAATGCTGCCTAAACTGATGAGTTCCTCCAGCATTTTGTGCGTGCTTTTCTCTGGATTTCTGGCATCTGCCGAATCTCTTGTGTTTATGAGATGATGAAAAAGCCCAAAGCACAAATCAATTTGGCAGAAAGCCAAATAGCTATGAAGAAAGAACATTTGATATTAGCAATTCAGAAGTGTGACTCTAGTGAGCAACACGTTACACCGATTATGCGTTCCAAGCATCGCCGGTTGATATTAGAAATTCTTTCTCCACTGAAGACTTTTATAAGTATTGGCAAGATTCCTCACATTTTACTGTGACAGAGGAAGAAAAATGATTCTTCAACAATTTTTAATTTTGACTTTGCTTCATTTAGCTTGGCAGAAGGCTGAAAGGCTGCCTTTCTCCTCGACTAAAGAATAATGCACAAAGAAAACAGAGAACGAAAAGAGGGAAGGATTATGTTAAATCTGAAGATATTCTGGTGGAGTGAATCAGAATTTTTATATTGCTACTTTATGTAAAGTTCCACCACTTAGTACTTCAATAAAAATCTCTTCATGCAAATTCACAATGTGTTTGAGGCAGTTTATAGATGGACTCACAGCTGTCCAAAAATCTGTTTAATGATTTATATCTATCACCTGAGGAGGCTGGATATTCAAATCAGAAATATCGCATTTGCTCTTTTGTGGCTTAAAGTAAGAACATTCATATAGCCAAGCAAAGGAGTTACCTCATGCTTACTTCATTGTGCTTCAGGTCTGTTTCATTTTAAGCTGGAAGTATACAACTGCTGCATTGCCTAAGATTTCCAAGCTAAAATAAATACAGAAATGCAGAAGGTCAAAGATCTCATCTGAATAGATATGGCCTACTTCTGTCTATGGGGAGATTTTACATTTTCCTGCGTGTGTTTTCTCTGGGTGTTCCAGTTTTCTCCCTCATTCCAAAGATGCACCAGTTCCTAGGTTAATTGGTCACATGGGTGTTATAGGGTGGTGTGTGCTTGGGCTGGAAGGGCTTGCTACTCTGCTGTACCTCTAAATAAAATAAAAAATAATGGCTTGTCACTGAGTTGGAATCTTTACATGAGAAATATACTGGCAAACAAAATATTTAAATTTAATGAAAGCGCCTAAAAACACCTCCTCTGCTCTCATGTCTTATATTTGTCAATGAATCATTCACAAGTCAGTATCTTCTAAGTGTGATATACTATCAGGTTAAAAAAAAAGGTGTAACTTATTGATAGAGTGTGTCCTTTAAAAGAATGCAGAAACAGATTCTGAATGCTGATTACATAGACATCCACATAAGCTGTCTCAGTAAATTGAAGCAAAACAGAATTGGCATTTATTTTGGGCCTCGTTCATGTCCAAAGTGTATGGAAAACTCTTTGTTAATTCCTTTTGCAGGGTGTAGATGTCATTTGCTAAGCCAGCAATATATTGCCCTGGGCCTAGTGGTTTCCTATTGTTTTCTGGAAGGCAGTTAAGAGTTATGCACAAACATGGAAGTACACTCCCTTTCCCTTGGAGCCAGAGTGTTTCACTGCCCTGAGATGGCACACTAGCAAAGGATGATCTCCCTCACATCAGTAGCAGCTCTTCTCACGTGTCTTGACCTTTGTACCAATCCCTCTCATGCTTGCTTTTGGCGTTCCCACCTTTCACCCACATGCAGCATTAATACTGGCATTAAAACCCGGACAAAATTCTTTCCCATCTTTGGGCGTCACCACGACCAATGTAGTGAATATATGCACATATTCAAAAGTCAATTCTTGAGTCCTTACTATATTTGTATTTTGTTAAACTGCACATGTTAGTTCTAAACAAACTGAGCGATGTAATCAACAGGCATGAAACAGTGCAGCCTGATGCCTTCCCTATTGTTTTGGGGGATTTTAAACGGGCCAGCTTGAAAAAATCTCTAAATAATTAGTACCAACAAATCATTTGTAGAACCATGAGAACCAACACATTGGAGTACTGTCATACTACCATCAAAAGTGTTTACTGTGCTATCCCACACCCACACTTTGGAAAGTCTGATCACCTGGCTGTACTTCTACTCCCTGAGTACAGGCAGAGTCTGAAGACTGCAGCACCAGTAGAGAGGCCCAGGGAGGACAAGGGAGGCGCAGGAGTGCTTACAGGACTGTTCTGAATCGGTGGTCTGGACTGTAATCAGGGATTCATCCTCAAGTCTGAATGAATACGCCACAGCTGTCACTGACTTCATTAAAACCTGTGTGGATGAGTGTGTGCCTACGTGCCCAAACCGAAAGCCGTGGATGAACCAGGAGGTTTGTAGTCTGCAGAGGGCTAGATCTGTGGCATTCAAGTCTACTGGCCCGGGACTATACAAGAAAACGAGGTGGGACTTGCGGAGAGCTACCCCAAGAGCAAAGGAAGAATTCTGAACGAAGTTGGAGGCAGAATCGGATGCACGTCAGCTCTGGTAGGGTTTGTAGGCTGTTACTTCCTACAAAGCGAGCCTAACACCATGAATGGCAGTGATGTTTCACTCCCAGATGAGTTCAAAGCCCTTAATGCTCACTTTGAAAGGGAAAATGAGACCACAGCTACGAGGACCCCTGCAGCACCTGCAGACCTCGTGATCTCTGTCTTGGCTGCTGACGCCAGACTGCTTTCGTGAGGGTGAACTCTCGCAAGGTGACAGGACCTGATGGAGTACCTTGTAGGGCTCTGAAGCCCGTGGCTACCAAATGGTGTGTGTTCAGACATTTTCAATCTCTCAATGCAACAGTTAGAGTTCCCACTGCTTCAGAAGAGCAAAATTCATACCAGTGCCCAAGAAGAGCAGTGTGAGCTACCTAAAGACATCATCCAGTAGCACTCACGTCTATGGTGATGAAGTGCTTTGAGCGGTTGGTTCTGGCTATAATTAACTCCTGTCTCATCAGATTTCTGGATCCACTGCAATTTGCCTATTGGCCAATAGATCTACAACAGATGCAATCTCGTCAGCTTTTCATATTCCCTTGGATCACCCGGATAATACAATTATGACAGGATGCTGTTTACTGACTACAACCCAGTGTTCAACACAATCATTCCTACAGTTCTGATTGGAAAGCTCTGGAACCTGGGCCTCTGTACCTCCCTCTGCAACTGGATCCTTGACTTACTAACCTGAAGACCACAATATGTACGGATCAGAAATAACACCTCCACCTTACAGACGATCACCACTGGAGAATCTCAGGGATGTGTGTGTAGCCCACTCCTCTACTCTCTCTACACCCACAACTGTATGACTAGGCACAGCTCAATTGCCATCCATAAATTTGCTGATGATGCAACCTCTGCTGGCAGATTTTCAGATGGTGACGAGAGGGCGTACAGGAGTGGGATATACCAACTAGTGGGGTGGTGTCCTAGCAACACCCTTGCACTCAATGTCAGTAAAACCAAAGAGCTAATTGTGGGCTTCAGGAAGGGTAAGATGAGGGAACACACGCCAATCCTCACAGAGTGGTCAGAAGTGGAAACAGTAAGCAGTTTCAAGTTCCAGGGTGTCAATATCTCTGAGGAGCTATCCTCGGCCCAACATATCGATGCAGCCACAAGGAAGGTATGACAGCAGCTATATTTCATTGGGAGTTTGTGGCTATTTGGTATGTCACCAAAGACACTCACAAATGTTTACAGGTATACCATTCTAACTGGCTGCATCGCTCTCTGGTATGGGGTGGCTATTGCACAGGATCAAAATAAGTTGCCTAGAGATGTAAACTCAGTCAGCTCCATCATGGGCACCAGCCTCCCTAGTACGCAGAATACATTCAAGATGCGATGCCTCAGAAAGGCGGCATCCATCATTAAGGACCTGTATCACCCAGAACATGCCCTCTCATTGCTATCATCAGGAATGAGGTACAAGAGCCAAAAGGCACACAGTCAACGATTCAGGAACAGCTTCTTCCATTCTGCCATCCAATTTCTGAATGGACATTGAGCTCATAAAAACTACCCTCACTACTTTTTTTTATTTTTACTTTTGCACTATTTATTTAATTTAACTACTATTATATATAGTTTTCTCAGTCTTGGTTTGTCCTGTGTTTTGTGATATCACACCGGAGGAAATATTGTATTATTTCTTAATGCATGCATTACTAAATGACAATAAAAGAGGACTGCGTGTCTTCATAATCTAAATATATACTGTAATTCATATTTTTTCTATTGTGTACCGCATTGTACTGCTACCACAAAGAAAACAAATTTCACCACATATGCTGGTGATATTAAACCTGATTCTGATTCTGATTATGAGCATTTGATTCAGAAATGTGCCAAGATTGCAAGTTCAAGATAGCTAAATCAAAACAAGTATGTAATCACTAGTTACGTCACCTGACCCTTGGCTGTAGGTTCTGTAATGTTGTGAATGTATTCTCTAAAGGTGGTGATTTAAAATAGTTATGTAATTTCAATGTCACCTCACTGAAGCTTATCTCTAACAATAAGATTGCTTTTTACTCCCTCGTATGGAGTGGTTTGAGCAGAGACACTTCTGCCTTCAGAACAATAGTTTGCCCTAGAGACTATCTGCATCTGTCCTACTTGAGAACTAAAGGACTTCTGCACTTTATCATAAGCAATAGCTTCCCAAAATTGCCAGATCCAGTCTTGGCTGCAAAATCATATCTTTACAATTAAAAGGCTTAATAGTTAAAGGGCTTTTTTGGGTTCAAAAATGTACATTATTCATAAAATTTTCAAAAATATAATACAATGCATTCATATGTTTCCATTTGGAGTATAAGTCATATCATTCCACTTGCTTGCATACTTTATATTAGCAAAAAGGTAATTTTTTTCTTTTATTTGCCTTCTGTCAGCTACAAGTTTGAAGGTTCAACCCTTTAGTGTACAGTGCCTTACACTGTGGTCTTTCTCTGGAAACTCTTACGATAAACTTTAATGCCTAAAATGTAGTTCTGCATCTTGAAATGTGCAGTCTGCAAAATTTGGTCCTGATAACTCCTTGTACAGGAAGTCTAGTAAACTTTGGCCAGAACAAGGCGTGATTTTGACCCAGCTGGTCATCTTCAAGTAGCTGTTGTGTGCATCCCATAGAACACAGACTCCTGTGTAACACAGCTCTTCCAGATGATCGTTGACATCTATTGGGATCATCCTGGTAAGTTTGCATTCCAGAGAGAAAAGGGTGACAGCTTCATCCTCTCTGCAGTTGGATTGAGGGCAGTGGTTTAGTGATGTCGAGATTTCAGCTGCTCAGGAAGGATTCGACAGGGAGGGCCCTTCTCCACACAAGTCAGTTACGGCCCTGTCATAATTGATTCATATTCTACTAAATAACCTTGATGATTTTAACAGTAACAATGTTTGGTGATCAGGTCAGAATGCACAACCTTTCATATTGTCTGTGTTTGAGTCTGATCTTGAACCTTTGATATTCAGGTCTGAATATTAAAGTAACTGAGATTAAAAATCCATTTCAGAATCACCTACCACTACGAGTTAATGCCATTTGATGTATTTCATCAGTCGTGTACGATAGACAGCAAAAAGGGTTGTCAGAGGATACAGCGGGATATAGATCAGTTGGAAATCTTGGCAGAGAAATGACAAATGAAGTTTAATTGGGACAAATGTAAGGTTGTTGCCTTTCAGAAAATTAACTGGAAAAGGCAAGTAAGTGGCAAATGGCAAGACCGACATCAGCATTTGTATACAGAGGGATCTTGGCTTACAAGTCTATAGCTCTTTGAAAGCATTAATATAAATGGATACAGCATGTCCATTAGTCAGACCAGTGAACATTAAAGTCAGGAGGTTATGGTGCTGCCTTGGTCAGGTGATATTTAGAGCAAGGCCTCCCATTGGTTGGGGTTGACCACGGATATTGCATCCCAGCTGTCAGGCCAGTATGGTTCAGAGATCCCATGCAGCCAGCACCCCCTCTCCACACAGCTGATACAGTTTGGCTCCAGCAGTGTCGCGGGGTTGCCAATCAACGTTGAACCTAACATAGGGCTGCCTTTGGGACTCCAGCTCCGGACCTTTTCCTCTGAGTTTGCTTCCGAAGCCTTCCCCATGAGTGGGTACAGCCACAAGGCAGTGGAGATTCAAGATCGGAGTTATCCTTTTCCTAGATGAGTTGCCAAACACGGCTGACGAGCCCCATCTGCTCAAAGCAACTGGTTTTAAGGCAGCAGTAACCCTCCTTTTCCCCTTCTCCTGTCAGTAGAAACAATTCTGCTGGGTCTCATAGCTAAGGCACACAAGAAGGCCAGGAGCTGGACTTGGTTGTCAGAAGTTATATGAAGCACGTGCCATTGGGAGTATTTAATATGAATGGTGGGAGTCTATCCCCAGTACCTTCCCCATCCAGCCTTAAGGAATCACAGTTAGAGTATTTTGTGCATTTCTGATGACAGGATGAATGTAGGGGCTTGGGAGAGTGTGCTGAAAAGGTTCACCAGGACCTCACCTGGTTTAGAATCTATGAGCTATAAAGGAGAAGTTGAATAAACTTGGATTGGTTTTTCTGGAATGTTGGAGGCTAAGGAGCAATCTAATAGAAGTATATAAAATTATGAAAGCATAGACAAGGAGGTTAGAGTATTTTTCCCAGGGTGGAAATGTCAAATCCTAAAGGATGTAAGTGTAGGTAAGAGGGGGAAATTTTAAAGGACATGTGCGACGCATATTTTCATTCAAAGAGTGTCAGCTGACTGGAACACCCTACCAGTGGAGCTGGTAGAAGGCGTGATCAGGAAGGTCACAGTTGACAAAGAGATTAGTGGAGTTGTCGACAGTGTTGAAGGTGACTGTAGGCTGCATGGTATTGGCTGTGGCGCGGCAAGGTGGTGTCCATTATCAGTAACCCCACCATCTGGGCCATGTTCCCATCCCGATGCTGCTATCAGGCAGGATGTACAGGAGCCTGAAGACCCACATCGCAAGTTTAGCAGCCATTTCTTCCCCATGGCCACCAGTCCTTGAACCAACTTGAAAAACTTTAACAGTACATCAGACTATATTTTTCTTTCCTTTCCCAAACTTGTAGCAATGCCATTGGGCTTATCTTGTTGCTTATTTTGCACATGTGTATGAAGTACATCATTAATGTTAATTAAGTTCATGTTAACCTATGTTTGGCATGGTCTTGAGAAGAAAGAGTTTAAAGATTAGCTTTATTTATCGGATGTATATCAAAACATACAGTGAAACGCGTTGTTCTGTGTCAAATCACATCAGTGAAGATGGTGCTGGAGGTAGCCCGCAAGAGTCGCCATGCTTCCGGCTCTAACATGGCATGGCCACAACTTACAAACCTTAACTCTATGTGCTTGGGATGTCTGGAGGAAGCTGGAGCATGCCTAAGGGAAATCCACACGGTCATCGGCAGTCAGCTTACAGTCAGCAGCGGGAATCGAACCCCAACCTTCTAGCTGGCTGCTGTAATGTATTGCACTAACCGCTACACTGCCGTTCCTGGCCAATACTGCGCCGTTGCTGCAAAAAGCTAATTTTTATTTCATTTATATGCCAGTGACAATAATGAACTTGAACTTGAACTATTGATATGTTGGTGAAATGGGTTGAGGAATAGCAGGTGGAGGTTAATCCTGAACAATGTGAGGTAATGCATTTTGAAGGCACCAGAGAGGCATACACCACAAATGGTAAGGTCCTATGGAGTACTGGGCAATAGAAGGACCTTTGCCGATGCGTCCAAAGATCACTGAAAGTAGCACTGCAGATCGATAGTGAATGCAGTTAAGGAAACATATAGGATACCGGCCTTGAGTTGGGACCTTGAATACAAGTGTAGGGAGGGCATGCTCTAACTTTGTAAAACATTGGTCAAATCTCAGCTGGAATACTGCCTGAGGTTCTGTTCATCACATGGTAGGAAAGATGGGTTAGTGCTGGAGTGGCTCACCAGGACATTATCTGGGATGGAGTGTTTCAGTTATCAGGAGAGACTGGAGAGGCTAGGTCTGTTTTCCCTGAAGATGTTGAGAGTGGCCATGACTGAGACATATAAAATTTTGAGGTGTGCAGAGAGGTGAGATTGCAGGAATCTTATCTCCTTATCAGAACAGAATGAGACCTTTAGGCATACAAGCAGAATTAGGCCATTTGGCCCATCTAGTCTGCACAGCCATTCAATCATGGCTGATTTATTTTCCTCCTCAATCCTATTCTCCTGTCTTCTCCCCATATTTTTTGATGCCCTTACTGATCAACGAGCTATCAACCTCTGCTTTAAATATACTCAATGGCTTAGCCTTCACAACTGTCTTTGCTATGGATTCAACAGATTCTCCTTCCTCTAGCTAAAGAAATCCCTCCTTATCTCTGTTCTAAAGGGACATCCCTCTATTCTGAAGCTGTGCGCCAGACCCTCCCACTATAGGAAACATCCTCTGCTCATCCACTAGGTCTTTAAATTAAGTTAGAGGTTGTAGAATTAGGATGTTGGTTGTAGAGGTTGTAAGGAGTAAGAGATTTAAAGGGGGTCTGAGGAGGACTATTTTCACCCAGGTTGTGGTGATACCTGAACTCAATCAAATCTGTGAGACAGTTTCCCCCTTGACAATCTTTACCCATATCCATAGCCAACTGACTATCCCTAATAAGTCCATGTTTTCCCAAATGGAGTAAATCCTCTACTTTGGAGATGTTTGAAGAAGTAGATAAGCTCTTAAAAGATGGGGGGAAAGAGAGGATTCCATGGTTTAGGCGGGAAGAATAGAGGCCTGAGGCAGACCAACAACAATTACATTGAGTAATTGAATATACTTGAAGAGTCATTTGGCCTGCTGCTATTCCGATCTTCTTGTGACCTCCCTCCCGGCATGTGTCTCACCCCTTCAGACTTCTGTCTCTTTCCTTAATCATAGAAGTTTTGTCAATTGCCCTGTGAACCTCTCTTTCCTGCACGGCAGACATAGTGTGTAATGCTGGTGTTTAGTCGAATGTGCCTTTAAGTCCTGATGTCCTTGTCATTCTGGTCTGAAGGAAATTGGAAAAATTGTATTCGAGTGAGCCAGATCCTGTGCGGAACTGTGCAGGGCTGGTCTTCACACACTTCTGGGCATAAATCACACTAATGTCTTTTTGGCAAAAATCAGAAGATTTTTTCAGGGTTCGTAAAATACAACACCTGCTCAGGTCCCCCATAAAGGGTAAAAGTTAATTTCCAGACAATTGTGTTTATTTTTAATTGTAAGTTTCAATGTGTAAATGTAATCATTATCTTCACTGCCATGCAAGACGTTTCCTGTCTGATGTTGCATTTTGCCTCCCTGCCATCGACCCCTGTGCGCCCCCACCCTTAGCTGCGTTTCCACCTTTCATTTGCTCCTATTTGCTTATGGAATGTAAAATACACAATCAGGATTGCTTTCCGTCTTCTTCCCATTCCGGCTGCGCTGAGAAAACAGAAGAGCTGCAGGTGGCAAATGAAACATCTGCAGGTCCTGTCCGTTCTCTGCTGCTTTCCACAGCTGCTCAAACTTCATGGCAGACATTAATTATGTCTGGAACAGGTGGGAGTCTCCTGAACAGAATTAAGTTGGCTCGGAGCGGGACCATTATGATGTCAACACCC